>NC_084565.2:18055000-18102500 GCF_033978685.3 Nerophis lumbriciformis
ACACGCACATACCCCCAAACATCAAAGAAAGACCCTATTTTTTGGGACTATTGCTTTGTTTATTCATCTGGCTCCATCCAAATGTTTTGGATTACCTCAAAAGTGTAGTGGAGGTCAGGAGGGTAGCTGAGGTTCAGGGCATGCCTAAGTCCAAACAGCATAGCAACAGCCAATGATACTACATTATTCAAATTGTCCAAAATCTTGACTATCCTCAAGAACGATGCCAATGTCCTCTACTTCGTTAGTTGAAGCTTGTTTAACAACGTAGATTCCAACTGCTATGTTTTCAATGGCCCCATCCAGTTTGCTCATAGCCAGACTCTGTGTAAAACAAAGGGTAAGTAAACCAAAGTTAGACAAAACAAAACTATACACTACGCTCCATCAAGAAAAAGATAAATATAAAATAGTGACACCATACAGTACAGGCTAAAGTTTGGACACACCTTTGCATTCAATTCCTTTTTATTTATTTTCATGACTATTTACATTGTAGATTGTCACTGAAGGCATCAAAACTATGAATGAACACGTGGAGTTATGTACTTAACAAAAAAAAGGTGAAATAACTGAAAACAAGTTTTATATTCTCAGCTACAATCGGGCGGAAGGTGGCTCCAGAACCCCCCGCGACCCTGAAAGGGATAAGCGGTAGGAAATGGATGGATGTTTTATATTCTAGTTTCTTCAAAATAGCCACCCTTTGCTCTGATTACTGCTTTGCACACTCTTGGCATTCTCTCGATGAGCTTCAAGAGGTAGTCACCTGAAATGGTTTTCACTTCACAGGTGTGCTTGAAACTCATCGAGAGAATGCTAAGAGTATGCAAAGCAGAAATCAGAGCAAATGGTGTATTTTCTGTATTACTGTATTTTCCGGACTATAAGTCCATCCATCCATCCATCTTCTTCCGCTTATCCGAGGTCGGGTCGCGGGGGCAGCAGCCTAAGCAGGGAAGCCCAGACTTCCCTCTCCCCAGCCACTTCGTCCAGCTCTTCCCGGGGGATCCCGAGGCGTTCCCAGGCCAGCCGGGAGACATAGTCTTCCCAACGTGTCCTGGGTCTTCCCCGTGGCCTCCTACCGGTCGGACGTGCCCTAAACACCTCCCGAGGGAGGCGATCGGGTGGCATCCTGACCAGATGCCCGAACCACCTCATCTGGCTCCTCTCAATGTGGAGGAGCAGCGGCTTTACTTTGAGCTCCCCCCGGATGACAGTGCTTCTCACCCTATCTCTAAGGGAGAGCACTGCCACCCGGCGGAGGAAACTCATTTCGGCCGCTTGTACCCGAGATCTTGTCCTTTCGGTCATAACCCAAAGCTCATGACCATAGGTGAGGATGGGAACGTAGCTCGACCGGTAAATTGAGAGCTTTGCCTTCCGGCTCAGCTCCTTCTTCACCACAACGGATCGATACAGCGTCCGCATTACTGAAGATGCTGCACCGATCCGCCTGTCGATCTCACGATCCACTCTTCCCTCACTCGTGAACAAGACTCCGAGGTACTTGAACTCCTCCACTTGGGGCAGGGTCTCCTCCCCAACCCGGAGATGGCACTCCACCCTTTTCCGGGCGAGAACCATGGACTCGGACTTGGAGGTGCTGATTCTCATCCCAGTCGCTTCACACTCGGCTGCGAACCGATCCAGCGAGAGCTGAAGATCCTGGCCAGATGAAGCCATCAGGACCACATCATCTGCAAAAAGCAGAGACCTAATCCTGCAGCCACCAAACCGGATCTTCCAACGCCTTGACTGCGCCTAGAAATTCTGTCCATAAAAGTTATGAACAGAATCGGTGACAAAGGGCAGCCTTGGCGGAGTCCAACCCTCACTGGAAACGTGTCCGACTTACTGCCGGCAATGCGGACCAAGCTCTGACACTGATCATACAGGGAGCGGACCGCCAAAATCAGACAGTCCGATACCCCATACTCTCTGAGCACTCCCCACAGGACTTCCCGAGGGACACGGTCGAATGCCTTCTCCAAGTCCACAAAGCACATGTAAACTGGTTGGGCAAACTTTCAAGATGACGGGGAGAAGACGCTGCCGAAGGTGAGCCACGTAAATAAGACCGTTCACAAAACAGCCCATCCTGAAGCGACTGTCAGAAAGCAGCTTGAAGATGAACTGTAAAACATAATCTATGCAACATTTTGACCAAAGAACCACCATTACATGTTATGTAGACCACAAGGAAGTGTTTTCAATTAAAAAAAAAAAAAAAAAAAGGATTTCTTTAATGCGCCCTGTAATCTATAATCTGTGCCTTTTGTATGAAAATAGACCTGACTAGACCCGCTCATCAGCAGTGCGCCTTATAATCTGGTGCGCCCTATAGTCCAGAAAATACGTTAAAAGGAATTATTTTTAAAAAAAGATGCCGTCCAGTAGATGATAAAAACTTGGGGAAGGGAGAAAAAATAACAAAAAATTATGTTAAACAAATATTTAAGCTATAGATAAGATAAATAGTAAAATAGGTCCAGTTGATGATTAAAAACAAGTATACAGGACAAAAATGTAAATTGCATTTTAAAAGATGCTGTGTTTTTTTTTACATTTTTAAAACTGAAGAAGCCATGTATCCCTTACATTAGTTAATTCTGCAGTGATTCGTTTAAGTTTTGCCCTTTGCTGTCCCCTCCTTCGGAAGAGCTACGTCATCGCAGCTGAGTGGAAATTCACCTGAGACAGGAACTTGGACAGAAGCGGCGATCCTTTTGAATTCAGAATTGATCTAAAAAATAACAGGGGATTCAGGTAAAATTTTACCATTCGTCACACAAAGCAGAGCAGAACAGTCACAGAGGACGATGAAGCACAGGTAAATGATGTGCTTTTAGGTATAGGACCTATTTGCACACAACATTCCTTTGATCAATAGCAAATCCTAGATAACAAAAAACAACAACATTCAAACAGGCTTACCTCGCTGACTTTAAACAAAGCAGTCCATCAGGGACTCACAGACAACCTCATGTCTTTGATATGCTAAAGTGTCTTCCATTTTGAACTTCACAGCCTCTCGGTTATTCCTATTGTTTACATCCAGGAGTAAAGCTTTTCGCATGGATTCCAGGCTCTTCTCATTTTCAGCTGATGGGAATGTTGGGCAAAAATTTACTTAGTTTACTATACCACATGTTAAAATACTGCAGTAAATGTAATAATAGATTTTTTTTTTAAATCTTATACATACATGGGGACGGCGTGGCGAAGTTGGTACAGTGGCTGTGCCAGCAATCAGAGGGTTGCTGGTTACTGGGGTTCAATCCCCACCTTCTACCATCCTAGTCACGTCTGTTGTGTCCTTGGGCAAGACACTTCACCCCTTGCTCCTGATGGCTGCTGGTTAGCGCCTTGCATGGCAGCTCCCGCCATCAGTGTGTGAATGTGTGTGTGAATGGGTGAATGTGGAAATACTGTCAAAGCGCTTTGAGTACCTTGAAGGTAGAAAAGCGCTATACAAGTATAACCCATGTATTTATTATTTATAATTGCGAACTACAAATAAAACCATCCCTAAGGACACAAACTACACTGCTCAAAAAAATTAAAGGAACAGTTTTTTATCAGGGTATGGCATGAATTCAATTGCACTTTTCTGATAAGGTTTTGGTCAGGTACGTGGCAGAGGGGGTTGTTAATCAGTTTCAGCTGCATTGGTGTTGATGGAATTAACAACAGGTGCACTAGAGGGGCAACAACGAGATGGCCCCCAAAACAGGACTGGTTTTGCAGGTGTAGGCCATTTCAAGTTCCTCCCTCTTGATCTTTTTTAACTGTTTTTCCACAAGTGTTGGCTTTAGCTAGAGTCATTATCACGACTGGGAGCATGAGGCGATTTCTTAACCCTCCTGAAGTTGCGCAGATTGTCCTACTCCTCCAGGATGGCACATCCATGCGTGCTGTTGCAAGAAAATTTGATGTGTCTCTCAGTACAATCTCCAGAGCATGGAGGAGATTCCAGGAGACAGGCAATTACTCTAGGAGAGCTGGACAGGGTCGTAGACGGTCCTCATCCCATCAGCAGGACCGATATCTGCTGCTTTGTGCAAGGAGGAACAGGTTGAGCACTGCCCGAGCCCTACAGAATGACCTCCAGCAGGCTACTGGTGTGAATGTCTGCCCAAACAATCAGAAGCAGACTTCACGAGGGTGGCCTCAGGGCACGACGTCCTGTAGTGTGCCCTGTGCTCACTGCTCAGAACCGTGGAGCTCGATTGGCATTTGCCATAGAACACCAGAATTGGCAAGTCCGCCACTGGCGCCCTGTGCTTTTCACAGATCAGAGCAGGTTTACCCTGAGCACCTGTGATAGACGTGAAAGGGTCTGGAGAAGCCAAGGAGAGCGCTATGCTGCCTGCAACATCATTCAGCATGACCCGTTCGGGGGGGGGGGTCAGTGATGGTCTGGGGAGGCATTTCTATGGAGAGACGAACAGACCTCTACAGGCTAGAGAACGGCAGTCTGACTGCCATTAGGTATCGGGATGAAATCCTTGCACCCATGGTCAGACCCTATGCTGGTGCAGTAGGTCCTGGGTTCCTCCTGGTCCACGACAATGCCCGGCCTCATGTGGCAAGAGTATGCAGACAGTATCTGGAGGATGAAGGAATTGACACAATTGAATGGCCCTCACGATCACCTGATCTAAACCCGATAGTACACCTCTGAGACATAATGTTTCGGTCCATCAGGCGCCGCCAGGTTGCTCCTCAGACTTTACAGGAGCTCACTGATGCCCTTAGACAGATCTGGGAGGACATCCCACAAGACACCATCCGTCGTCTCATTAGGAGCATGCTGCAACGTTGTCAAGCATGCATACAAGCACATGGGGGCCACACAATATATTGAAAATAATTTTGAGTTGCAGAAATTGAATTTAGGCAAAATGGACGAGCCTGCCACATCATTTTTTCACTTAGATTTTTGGGGTGTCTATATACTGAAAACTTTTATTTCCATCAAAAGATGTCATTCTTTTGTTCCTGAGACATTAAACTGTCCATATCAGTAAAGATATCCGACATTTTTTTTTTCACCATTGAAATCTGATGTGTTTTCAAAGTGTTCCTTTAATTGTTTTGAGCAGTGTATATCGATAGATATAGACAGATATCTATACATATCTCGATCTATCTAGCTTTCTATATACTGTATGTATATATATATATATATATATATATATATATATATATATATAAATAATCAAATAAAACACTATTGTGATTAAACATGAAAGCATGACAAAATTACTGGTTGCTACTCTGTTGGGTGAAGTTAAAATACAAGACAAATAATAAATAAAATGTTAAAAATAAATACCAGTATGAACAGCAGTGCCAACAGTGAAAAACATTGTAAGCTATGATGACAGACACACAGACATATACACAAGCACGCAAACACCAAATTTAGCAGACATTAAATGTAATGATTTCCTTTCTTCTCTGCAACCCGTGACAGTGCGCAGTCTGAATGATATTAAAGCTAGCCAAACAGCCAGCTGGCGTCTGCTAGCTATGCTTCCCTATCACGGTGGTTGTAGCAGCCCGGGAGTCACAGACTCACAGAGACACACAATTACTACAATACGGCTTACTCAGTGACGTGCAGTCACTAGAGGCAGGTGAGGCGGGGCCTCACCTGCCATCATGGAAAGAAAAAAAATGTAAAAAGAAAAAAAAAAGTATTAAATTGTTAAATGTATCCAGTGATTATACAATAAAGTTGTTTTCCACTTAACTTCACCAGTTTTAGATTATTTCTATTCAAAATCGCTAAATTTTAATTTTCACATTTGCCGTTCTAATACTGAGAAGAGACGGTGCGGTGATCAGCAGCTCACTCATTTGTGCCTCACCATGGATTGCAGACTCGGCTAACTGCTGGCCTGCTGTGCAGTGAGACCGTATTGCTATATGAACTATATTATACATTTCCATAGTTTAGTTAGCTGAGGTATATAATGTACAGTGTATTTTGTCAACAACTGTATGTGTGTAACGTATTTCTTGTGCTGAGCGATCATAAAACGGCTGCAAAAGACGCACTGGCTGAGGCTCGCAGTAGTCCCGCCTCCTGCACCCCCGCCGTAGAATGCACCCCCTGACGGGAGTGTTATATCAACTAAAGCCCACACTTAAACTTTCCACGTGCAAGATTGAATCTATTTAAAAAAGTTATTTCATAAGAAGCCAAAAAGTGCAAAAACAATAATGTTGTGTTGGAGGAGTTGTGAATGACTGCAGGGCCACAACATTAGGTACACCTGCAGACTGCAGGTGTACCTAATTCACAACTCCTCCAACACGAACATTATTGTTTTTGCAATTTTTGGCTTCTTATTAAATAACTTTTGTAACCTATTTTTATGGGCTTTCCTCTTTGTGATGTTAAGTTCCTATTATGCTCTGTTATACAGTAAATGCTTTGAGCTCTTATTTTGAAGGCGCTAAGAGCGGAAGTGATGACACGTTGGAGTGGAGCGGAGGTATTTGAAAGAAGGTAAATCTGTGCGTGACTGCTCGCTGTTTCGAAAAAGCTAAGTATCGTTCTATTTGTGTGCTTTTAAATTGTTCTGCAGCTTTCTTTATTACTTTCTCAACATATTTAGTAGTACTATTTAACTTGCAAATCACCCGATCTCTGTCTCTCCACCCCTCCCGCAGCTAGCTAGCAGCTAGCTGCTAAGCTAACGAAGCTAGCGCGGAGAAAGGCGTCGCCGGGCGCCGGTCAGAAGGAGTCTACTCCTGCACACCGTGACCAGGACTTCTCGGAAGACAGCAGGAACTTCACTCGGTGACAGAAAACACCGTGAGTATGGCTTCCTGCGCGTCTTGCACCTTACTCACGGAGAGGCTGGCTCTGCTAGAGGGCCGTGTCCGCCAGTTAGAGCAGAGTAATCTCGTAACTTTAGATGTTGCGGACACATCTGCTAGCGTTAGCTGTAGCGAGCTAACTAGCCCAGCCTGTAGCAGTCCTAAGCGGCCTACAAGCTACGGTGTACCGGTTGAGACGCATAATAGATTTAGCTCTTTAGCTAGTCCTACACCCCAGTCTACCGGGCACCACACCTTAGTCATAGGGGACTCCATCACCCGAAACATAAAGCTTAGCAAACCAGCCACAATTAAGTGCATCCCGGGGGCCCGAGCACCTGACATTGAGGCTAATCTTAGGGAGCTAACTCGCAACAGGCCTAGTAAACACGTACGACAGGCTAATCGCACCACTAGTTATGCGAATATAGTTGTACACGTTGGCTCCAATGACACTAGAATGAGACAGTCAGAGATTACAAAGAGAAACATAGCCAGGACTTGTGATCTCGCTAGAAAGATGTCCAGGCATCGAGTAATTGTCTCTGGCCCCCTGCCTGCGAGAGGCAATGATGAGAGATATAGCAGATTAGTCTCGCTTAACAAGTGGCTGGCTAGCTTCTGTAGACAACAGGGACTAACGTTTATTGATAATTGGCCCTCTTTCTGGGGCAAACCAGGCTTGCTGATGAGGGACGGCCTTCACTCTAACCAGGAAGGCGCCATCATCCTGTCTAAGAATATAGACTACTGTTTAAGTCACATTTGACTAACTACACTAGAGCAAGCCCGGTCACAGGCAATTACAGAGCCTGCTAGTCCGGGTGAGGAGTCAGTTAAGCTAGAACTAGCCAGCACCAGGCTGGATAATTCCTGTACGCATAGCAATTTTCTTAGAATAACACACAACTCACATAATGTGTTTTCTGTTGTGAATGTGTCCGGGGTAGATATGCATTCTACTGAGGTGGCAAATCATGATGCGTTCAGTCGATCGCAGCATCAAGCAAACAATCTGAAAATTCCCGTCGTATCAATTCCTAGATATGGTCGAAACTATTTAAAGTGCACTACGTATAATAAACGCAACATTATTAATATTTCTACTACGGATAATTTAAACAAAAACTCGTCAAAACAGCCCAATACTTATAATATGGGCTTTTTAAACATAAGATCATTGTCTCCCAAAACGTTATTAGTTAATGAGGTCATTAGAGACAACAATCTTAACGTCATTGGTCTTAGCGAAACCTGGCTCAAACCAGACGAATTTTTTGCGCTAAATGAGGCATCTCCTCCTAACTATACGAATGCGCATATTGCCCGTCCCCTTAAAAGGGGTGGGGGGGTCGCACTAATATACAATGAAAACTTTAACCTTACTCCTAACCTAAATAATAAATACAAATCATTTGAGGTGCTTACTATGAGGTCTGTCGCACCGCTGCCTCTCGATATGGCTGTTATCTACCGCCCCCCAGGGCCCTACTCGGACTTTATTAATGAATTCTCAGAGTTCGTTGCTGATCTAGTGACGCACGCAGACAATATAATCATAATGGGGGACTTTAATATCCATATGAATACCCCATCGGACCCTCAGTGCGTGGCGCTCCAGACTATAATTGATAGCTGTGGTCTTACACAAATAATAAATGAACCTACGCATCGCAACGGCAATACGATAGATCTAGTGCTGGTCAGGGGTGTCACCACCTCCAAAGTTATGGTACTCCCGTATACTAAAGTAATGTCCGATCATTACCTTATAAAATTCGAAGTTCTGACTCATTGTCAACAAACTAATAATAATAATAACTGCTATAGCAGCCGCAACATTAATGCCGCCACAACGATGACTCTTGCTGACCTACTGCCTTCGGTAATGGCACCATTCCCAAATTATGTCGGCTCTATTGATAACCTCACTAACAACTTTGACAATGCCCTGCGCAAAACCATTGATAGTATAGCACCGCTAAAACAAAAAAGGGCCCCTAAAAGGCGCACCCCATGGTTTACAGAGGAAACCAGAGCTCATAAATTATCATGTAGAAAGTTGGAACGCAAATGGCGCGCGACCAAGCTTGAGGTTTTCCATCAAGCATGGAGTGATAGTTTAATATCGTATAAACGCATGCTTACCTTAGCTAAAGCTAAATATTACTCAAATCTCATCCGCCTCAACAAAAACGACCCTAAATTTTTGTTTAGTACAGTAGCATCGCTAACCCAACAAGGGACTCCTCCCAATAGCTCCACCCACTCGGCAGATGACTTTATGAATTTCTTTAATAAGAAAATTGAACTCATTAGAAAGGAGATTAAAGACAACGCATCCCAGCTACAACTGGGTTCTATGAACACAGATACAACTGTATCTACGACGGATACTGCAATACAAAATAGTCTCTCTCTTTTTGATGAAATAACATTAGAGGAACTATTACAGCGTGTAAGTGGGATAAAACAAACAACATGTTTACTTGACCCACTTCCTGGGAAACTTATCAAGGAGCTTTTTGTATTATTAGGTCCATCAGTGCTAAATATCATAAACTTATCACTTTCCTCTGGCACTGTTCCCCTAGCATTCAAGAAAGCGGTTATTCATCCTCTGCTCAAAAGACCTAACCTTGATCCTGACCTCATGGTAAACTACCGACCGGTGTCCCACCTTCCCTTTATTTCGAAAATCCTCGAAAAAATTGTCGCACAGCAGCTAAATGAACACTTAGTGTCTAACAATCTCTGTGAACCTTTTCAATCCGGTTTCAGGGCAAATCACTCTACGGAGACAGCCCTCGCAAAAATGACTAATGATCTACTGCTAACGATGGATTCTGATGCGTCATCTATGTCGCTGCTTCTTGATCTTAGCGCTGCTTTCGATACCGTCGATCATAATATTTTATTAGAGCGTATCAAAACACGTATTGGTATGTCAGACTTAGCTTTGTCGTGGTTTAACTCTTATCTTACTGACAGGATGCAATGCGTCTCCCATAATAATGTGACCTCGGACTATGTTAAGGTAACGTGCGGAGTTCCTCAGGGTTCGGTTCTTGGCCCTGCACTCTTTAGTATTTACATGCTGCCGCTAGGCGACATCATACGCAAATACGGTGTTAGCTTTCATTGCTATGCTGATGACACCCAACTCTACATGCCCCTAAAGCTGACCAACACGCCGGATTGTAGTCAGCTGGAGGCGTGTCTTAATGAAATTAAACAATGGATGTCCGCTAACTTCTTGCAACTCAACGCCAAGAAAACGGAAATGCTGATTATCGGTCCTGCTAAACACCGACATTTATTTAATAATACCACCTTAACATTTGACAACCAAACAATTACACAAGGCGAATCAGTAAAGAATCTGGGTATTCTCTTCGACCCAACTCTCTCGTTTGAATCACACATTAAGAGTGTTACTAAAACGGCCTTCTTTCATCTCCGTAATATCGCTAAAATTCGTTCTATTTTATCCACTAGCGACGCTGAGATCATTATTCATGCGTTCGTTACGTCTCGTCTCGACTACTGTAACGTATTATTTTCGGGTCTCCCTATGTCTAGCATTAAAAAATTACAGTTGGTACAAAATGCGGCTGCTAGACTTTTGACAAGAACAAGAAAGTTTGATCATATTACGCCTATACTGGCTCACCTGCACTGGCTTCCTGTGCACTTAAGAAGTGACTTTAAGGTTGTACTACTTATGTATAAAATACTACACGGTCTAGCTCCGTCCTATCTTGTCGATTGCATTGTACCATATGTCCCGGCAAGAAATCTGCGTTCAAAGAACTCCGGCTTATTAGTGATTCCCAGAGCCCAAAAAAAGTCTGCGGGCTATAGAGCGTTTTCTATTCGGGCTCCAGTACTATGGAATGCCCTCCCGGTAACAATTAGAGATGCTACCTCAGTAGAAGCATTTAAGTCCCATCTTAAAACTCATTTGTATACTCTAGCCTTTAAATAGCCCCCCTGTTAGACCAGTTGATCTGCCGTTTCTTTTCTTTTCTCCTCTGCTCCCCTTTTCCTTGAGGGGGGGGGGGGCACAGGTCCGGTGGCCATGGATGAAGTGCTGGCTGTCCAGAGTCGGGACCCGGGGTGGACCGCTCGCCTGTGCATCGGCTGGGAACATCTCTACGCTGCTGACCCGTCTCCGCTCGGGATGGTGTCCTGCTGGCCCCACTATGGACTGGACTCTTACTATTATGTTGGATCCACTATGGACTGGACTCTCACAATATTATGTCAGACCCACTCGACATCCATTGCTTTCGGTCTCCCCTAGAGGGGGGGGGTTACCCACATATGCGGTCCTCTCCAAGGTTTCTCATAGTCATTCACATCGACGTCCCACTGGGGTGAGTTTTTCCTTGCCCGTATGTGGGCTTTGTACCGAGGATGTCGTTGTGGCTTGTGCAGCCCTTTGAGACACTTGTGATTTAGGGCTATATAAATAAAGATTGATTGATTGATTGATTGAAATAAAGTGGTCCTCGTGTAAACTGGAGCCTCCGTGTTTGTTATTTTGTAGTTTCATACAGTATAGGCGACATTTAGAAACCCTCGGTTACACTTTTTTAAATAGATTCAATCTTGCACGTGGAAAGTTGAAGTGAGGGCTTTAGTTGATATAACACTCCCGTCAGGGGGTGCATTAATCCAGCACAACAGCGGCGCATGGACTTCCTTTATAAGTAAAGGTAAGACCATAATAACGTTTTTTTATTAAATGTGCTTTTTTGTGTGCTACAGTTTGTATGTGTAAAGTTAAAGTTAAGTTAAAGTACCAATGATTGTCACACACACTAAGTGTGGTGAAATGTGTCCTCTGCATTTGACCCATCCCCTTGTTCACCCCCTGGGAGGTGAGGGGAGCAGTGGGCAGCAGCGGCGCCGCGCCCGAGAATCATTTTTGGTGATTTAACCCCCAATTCCAACACTTGCCAAGCAGGGAAGAATGCTGGTATGAGCCTTTAAACATAACCCGTTAACTTCTGCCAATCAAATGGTGAATAAGATACTCTTTAGGGTTCATATGTTTGCCGGGACGGCGTGGCGCAGTGGAAGAGTGGCCGTGCGCGACCCGAGGGTCCCTGGTTCAATCCCCACCTAGTACCAACCTCGTCATGTCCGTTGTGTCCTGAGCAAGACACTTCACCCTTGCTCCTAATGGGTGCTGGTTAGCGCCTTGCATGGCAGCTCCCTCCATCAGTGTGTGAATGTGTGTGTGAATGGGTAAATGTGGAAGTAGTGTCAAAGCGCTTTGAGTACCTTGAAGGTAGAAAAGCGCTAAACAAGTACAACCCATTTATCATTTATCATTTATAAATCTGACTGTGATGAAGTCAGCGCCTCACCAGCCATGAGCCTCACCGCACGTCACTGGGCTTACTTTCGACTATATACACGGGGCTCGTATTTAACTACAGCAACCGTGGCACGTGCTGCGACCGCCCTTGATATTTGTCGTAATGCCCTAAAAAAGTAACCAGCATTCACGGCAAGAACATGCTGTGGCCGTCCTTGACTTTTTACTTGGTAATGGACTAGGGATGTAACGATAAACGATATAATGATAAACTTTGGGAAATTCCGGACGGTAAGTAATACCATTTAATTCTTTAATTATCGAACATTCGTCATTTAATAATGAATTCTAAGCGACATTGCCCACTTCCTGAAAACGCACCAGCAGCCGCGCCTCCCAAGATGGCGCATGCTCTCCAGCCCTGTTTGCAATGGCGGAAAACAACACACGGACCTTGCTCTTGAGATGTTGCCCTCCTAGTAAACGGACAATAGCTGAAGTCTGGATGTATTTTGGATTGGTAAAGCATGCTGATGGTAAAATAATTGAGGACAGTCAGCCAGAAAGTGCAGGAAAAAAGTCCTCGTGAAGGGAGGCAACACTTCAACATGTTGAGCCAACTCCGGAACCAGCAGTCTCCACGTCGAGTGCAAGGTACTTCAACTTGTAGCTGAATGCATGATGGAAAGTGTTTGAAAATGAACTTGTCATCGTTGGTCTGTCAAATGTTCTTATAGTTACACTTATGTTAAAGTTAAAGTACCAATGATTGTCACACACACACACTAGGTGTGGCAAAATTATTCTCTGCATTTGACCCATCACCCTTAATCACCCCCTGGGAGGTGAGGGGAGCAGTGATCAGCAGCGGTGGCCGTGCCCAGGAATAATTTGTGGTGATTTAACCCCCAATTCCAACCCTTGATGCTGAGTGCCAAGCAGGGAAGTAACGGGTTCCATTTGTATAGTCTTTGGTATGACTCGGCCAGGGTTTGAACTCACAACCTACCGATCTCAGGGCGGACACTCTAATCTTGTTACATAAAGGTACTTGTTATTGGGCGCTATCAGTGAGCGTGAGCAGTGTGTGCACACGACACAAAATGCACTTCTGTTTATGCGTTTTGTGCTGTTAGTGACCGCTGCTACTTTACATTACATCTAAAACTTAGTGTTAAAAACAAATCCTCGCAGAAACACTACAACATGTTTTGTTTTTACAACTGTAGCATTAGGGTGTGTGGGTCACTGTGTGTGTGTCAGTCAGATGATTATAATATTAATAATTAGCATCTAATAAAAATAATAATACAAAAAAAGCTCTATGGAGATGATGATTTCATTTTCCAGCATGATCTGGCACCTGCCCACAGTGCCAAAACCACCAGTAACTGGTGGCATTACTGTCCTCGATTGGCCTGCCAACTCCCCTGACCTGAACCCCATAGAGAATGTGTGGGCATTGTGAAGAAGAAGCTGAAAGACACCAGACCCAATAATGCAAATGAGCTAAAGGCCGCTATTGAAGCATCCTGGGCATCCATAACACATCAGCAATGCCACAGGCTGATTGCCTCCATGCCACGCTGCATTGATGCAGTAATCCGTGCAAAGGGATTCCCAACCAAGTACTGAGTGCATTAATTGACATTTTCAAATGTTTGATTTTGTTTTGCTGTTATAAATCTTTTTTTTTTTACTTGGTCTGAGGAAATATTCTAATTTTTTGAGATAGGATTTTCGAGTTTTCTTAAGCTGTATGCCATAATCAGCAATATTAAAATAATAAAAGGCTTGCAATATTTCAGTTGATGTGTAATGAATCCAGAATGTATGACATTTTCATGTTTTTAGTTGCATTACAGAAAATAAAGGACTTTATCACAATATTCTAATTTTCTGAGACAGTCCTGTAGTTGAGGTGTTCTCTGAAATGTGTAAGACTAGATCTCTCATATCAACACTATTGTTGTATACTAGGACAAAAAGTGCAGTTACATCTTATGGCCATCATGTGCCATCTTTCACATTTATTTTTATTTATGTATGTTATTTAGTTTCTGCCATACTACTCTGTTAATAATGCGTATGTTGCTTTCATATGCACATTTAATGTCTACTTGAGGTACATGTAACAGTTATCTACAATAATGTTTCTTCTACAAAGTATATCATTTTGAATGTGTTATTAAAAATAAAATAAAAACTTAGTTAAAAGATTTCAGTAAAAGTACTTTTTGAACAAATTTAAAAATACCGCCATAATAATGATAACCGTGATAAGAAATGTTCATACTGTGACTGTCAGGCTTGTCCCTGACAGTTTGACTGTGTTTTAGTTTTTCCTCTGCGTTTGTCTTAGTTTTCTGTCAGCGCTTTTATTTTGTCTTCATTTCCTGGTTATCTCCCTGAGTGCTGCTTCCCCTCAGCTGTGGCTGATTGGCACCTGGCCACACCTGGTGTCAATCAGCCAGCTGCTATTTAAACCTGCCTTCCCCTCCAGTCAGTGCTGGATTAATGTAGTGTCTACCTGTCATTGTCATTGTCACCACTACCTGTCTTAGTACTTGTCGTTGTAGCTCTGTCTACTTTTGTTTCACTCTGCTCATGTCCTAGTTCCTTCGTGTCACAGTAAGTGTTTTTGTTTCTTGTCCACAGTTAGCCTCTGTGCTATTTTAGTTTATAGCCAAGTTTGTTCTCCGCCTTGTGCGCGCCTTTTGTTTGTTCCCTTTTGTTGTTTTTTTTGCTATAGTATTAAATCATGTTTTCTCGCTCAATGCCTGCCGTCATCTCTGCATCTTGGGGTTCGTCACCAACAAACTCTGACAGTGACAATTGTAACGTAATTTTTTCGACCAATAAATTGATAAAAACACCCCGACATTACTTTTCTTACATTTTCAACTGTTTAAGACATTGCATAATTAACGTTAATTGGTATACACAACATGGGCGCAGTCATTTTGGAAGTGTGTGTCAAAGGTAAACCGACAACGTGAACAGCAGAGTTGTTCCGAGATATGCTGTATGGTGAATGTTTATTTTGATTCGTGGCTGTCAACGACCACGTGTGTAACTTTTTTGTAAACGTTGAACATAAGAAGCTGATTAAGTGATAATGGAATGAAAATTGCATAGCGTTTTATATATTTGTTTATACACAACTTTACAGAAGTTTACTTCAAGTTAGGTCATGCACTATATGATACAGTCTATTTCAATTGATTGACATTTGATTATTTGTATATCATATACTTGTATGTGTGTGTGTGTGTGTGTGTGTGTATATATGCATGCATGCATGTTTGTTTTGGAGCCTCTGCCTCGAAAGAAAATAACGTTTGCCTTAGTGCCCTAAAATATGAGCCCTCCTTTAAGGCAACACTTGCCTTGACCTTAAAAAGTTAAAATTCCAGGCCTGATATATGTTAAATTAAATAGCAGGCGTTCGCTAACGTCTCCTAATCAATAAATGCAACTACACTTAGGCTACACAAGTTAGATACATTTCACGGACAAATGTCAGTCAAACATATGTATACACACAGTATATATTTGTACAACTTACTGTTCCAAAGATAGGTGGCTTCTTGCTGAAAAACACAGACCATTCAAGGTTGTTCCTGATGTTCTTCTTCGCGGAAAAGGGCAATCACGTGGGGTTCCTGTTTAAACTCTTCTTCTTCCTCGTTTTTGTACTCAAACTTCTGCCGCCTCTTCCTATTCCAAGGGGCGGAACTTACAGCGACACCAAAGCAAGATTACATTACATTTTTGGAACAACTTCACTCAACGTGAAAGTAACGAGTACATTCACCATTCATTATAAACATGTTAAGTCTACTTGTTTAATCAAGATATAAATGACTTGTGTTCACTTTTGTAAATTTAAAGAACCCCCTTTTCCATTTTTTTCAGTGTGTTAACTGCAGACTCTAAATTTTGCAGTGTTTCTTCTGCAATTGGCTGGCGACCGGTGCAGGGTGTACCCCTCTCTCACCCAAAGTCACCTGAGATAGACTTCAGCTCCACTGTGACCCTAACGAGGACTAGCAGTATACAAAACAAATGGATGGATGTTTAACATTGTGACTAGGGGTGCACAAAAAAATCGATTTACATTCGAATTGCGATACTTATCATAATTATTTCCATCCATCCATTTTCTACCGCTTATTCCCTTCGGGGTCGCGGGGGGCGCTGGAGCCTATCTCAGCTACAATTGGGCGGAAGGCGGGGTACACCCTGGACAAGTTACCACCTCATCGCAGGGCCAACACAGATAGACAGACAACATTCACACTCACATCCACACACTAGGGCCAATTTAGTGTTGCCAATCAACCTATTCCCAGGTGCATGTCTTTGGAAGTGGGAGGAAGCCGGAGTACCCGGAGGGAACCCACACAGTCACGGGGAGGACATGCAAACTCCACACAGAAAGATCCCGAGCCCGGGACTGAACTCAGGACCTTCGTATTGTGAGGCAGACGCACTAACCCCTCTGCCACCGTGCTGCCCCCATAATATTTATTTTATTTTATTAAAAAAATCCATCCATCCATTTATTTTCTCCCTTTCAATAATGTATATATAACAAGGTTTTTAGGTTATCTCCCAGCAGCTTTTCGAACCTCTAACCCAGGTGTGTCAAACTAATTTTAGCTCAGGGGCCGCATGGAGAAAAATCTGTGCACACGCGGTCCGGACTATTAAAATCATGGCATTAAAACTAAAAAATAAAGACAACTTCAGATTGTTTTCATTTTCTTACTTTTGCCAAAAAAACAACAAACACATTCTGAAAATATTACAATAAAAATATAGGAAAAAAAACGGCAGCAGTAAAGTTTACATCCATAAAGGAAAGAAGAACGGGGACGGTGTGGCGAAGTTGGTAGAGTGGTCGTGCCAGCAATCGGAGGGTTGCTGGTTACTGGGGTTCAATCCCCACCTTCTACCATCCTAGTCACGTCCGTTGTGTCCTTGGGCAAGACACTTCACCCCTTGCTCCTGATGGCTGCTGGTTAGCGCCTTGCATGGCAGCTCCCGCCATCAGTGTGTGAATGTGTGTGTGAATGGGTGAATGTGGAAATACTGTCAAAGCGCTTTGAGTACCTTGAAGGTAGAAAAGCGCTATACAAGTATAACCCATTTATCATTTATCAAGAAAGTGAATGAATGTTAATAACGGAATAAATTTACATACGCATAAAGATTTTTTTTTTAATGAATTAAGTAACGTTTATGACAACCTTTTTCCAAAACACAATATAGAATGTGAGATATAACAGGATAATGCATACATTTATCATTTGTTTTCCAAACGGTTACAAAAAAGTGGGACCCCAAAAATTTACTGTGGGACCTCGCTTTTATGACTTGATGGAGTCCCTGGGAACCCATTTTGAAAATTCCTAGCGCCAACACTGATGGAGTATTGGTGCGTGTTAAACAGCAGCAGGCGGCTGTGGCCTGCGGGCCGGTTCTAATACTAATCAAATATCATCCCGGGGGCCATAGATAATTCATTTAGGCATGTCCGGCCCGTGGACCTTGACTTTGACACCCCTGCTCTAACCGGTTTTGAAAATGTTTCATTATAATTATTTTACCAAATAATTAGGGTTGTCAAAGTTAACACAATAATAACATGTTAACTACATTTCAAAACCGGCACTCATTAAGGGCAATTAATGCACACGTGTCCTTTTCGACCCTCGGGCCGTGACGTAGCAGGGGGAACTTAGCTGCAGTTCACTTGCTACTGATGAGCCACAAGCAAGCAGAAATGGACAAAAGAAAGGCTACCTTATGGAAATGTGAGGTTCAAAGTTATGCCAAGATGTTCTCCCGACAGGATAGGACCCTTTTTCGCTGTGAGAAGAGGTGACATCACTGCAGCAAATGCCTGCTGGGTGGTGCTTCACTTCCGTCTTCAGATTAATGTTAAGGTGCGATGATAACATAACATTTAGATTTGTTACTGTGACTGATTTAGTAAGTAAGATGGCATAAAAGCTCAACAGAAATAAAAGACGGTCGGCAGGAAGTCGAAAGGAGACTTTATTATTGCAAACAGTCGAACTGACATCAAAACATGTCAACACTTTCTCAAAACAATCAATACAATTTTACGGTTTCAAAATAAAAGCGCTACGCTATACATCTGGTTTAAGTACATTAACAAAATAAACATTTCCGACATTACGATCATGCTTAGTCGGAGATGTTTTGTTGTAATGTTATTCTATGATAATTGCACCTAAAGAAATGCTAGTACATCAGTTGAGGAATATGGGCTGAAATATTGTGTCACATGTTCTGGTCAAGTCCTCAATTACAGAATGACTTGCAGCAATATGAAGGCCATTATCTGTTACAACATGTAATGTACAGAAAATCAGAAGCATTTATTTAGGTAGAAATATCACAGATTACAGCTGGGATAGACTCCAGCTGTAGTTGCACTTAGTAAATTTAGATCGTATGAATAAGCTTTAAGTGCCTGTCTTATCGAGCCATGAAGGGAACATTTAAACAGGAGTTTAAAGCCATTAAGGGAACATTTGAACAGGAAGGTATAACTACTGCATGAATGATGCACGCCTGCTGCTCTACTATGAGTAAGGGATTATTCATAAAACTTAAGGGAAGTGGTAGAGAAGACCTTGGGATAATACAAAGTGGATTATTGGCAATGCAATGTTCTGCAGACTTGACACCAGCTATAGATAGACAAAGCCCCTTTCCCCACAAATATAGAAATGTGTATGTCTGTACTTACTATTTGCAAATAAATACTGTATATGAGTGTGTATATTAGGGATGTCCCGATCCAGGTTTTTGCACTTCCGATCCGATACCGATATTGTTTTTGCATTTCCGATCCGATACCGATACTGACCGATACCGACCGATACTGGCCTATCCGAGCATGTATTAAAGTTTAAAGTTATTTAGCCTACTTAGTTGTCAGAATCATGTTGAAAAGGGTTTTAGTACTCTTGATAACAACTAGCCAGCTGAATTAGGGGAGTTTGAATAATACACAATGGTTGGTAACAAGAAACTGACCTGTTTATTCAAGGATAAACACAAAATAGACAAAATTATACATGACAAACAGAAATGGCATCATTGAACTAGGGCTGGGCGATATGGCCTTTTTTTAATATTGCGATATTTTAAGGCCATATTGCGATACACAATATATATCTCGATATTTTGCCTTAGCCTTGAATGAACACTTGATGCATATAATCACAGCAGTATGATGATTCTATGTGTTTTGATTGATTGAGACTTTTATTAGTAGGTTGCACAGTGAAGTACATATTCCGTACAATTGACCACTAAATGGTAACACCCCAATAAGTTTTTCAACTTGTTTAAGTCGGGGTCCACTTAAATTGATTCATGATACAGATATATACTATCAGATATATACTATCATCATAATACAGTCATCACACAAGATAATCACATTGAATTAATTACATTATTTATAATCCAGGGTGTGGAGGGGGGCGCCTGATGTTAGTGTCAAAAAGACAGCCAAAAGAGTTTGATATGAGAATAAATCTAAAGGGAAAATATAGGGTAGAAATGCACCAATTTGCAGGAAATGTAGTCTTAATTTTCAAAATGTTCTTTCAAGGCTTGCATGTCTACATTAAAACATTGTTCTTCATACTGCATTAATATATGCTACTTTTAAACTTTCATGCAGAGAAGGAAATCACAACTAAAAGAAATCACTAATTTTGTCATACGTTGTTGACGTGGAAAGTTTTGCTTCTGCATTTTGATGGTGTGGATGTGTGGCACCGAATGGGGATAAGCGTCTCGACAGACGTCATAATATTTGAACAATGATAACGAAAACTGTTGTCTCTGTCGTGTCCGTGTGTCGAAAATTGTTATGCGCTTATTTTTTTATTTGATTTTGTGCGTGGCATAGATTTGCCGTGCGCAGAGGACGCTTGAGCAGGCGCGCACCTTAGCGGCTGCGCTAGCATCACAGCTAACGTTAGCCATGCCGCTACCTCGCTCTCTGCTGGGAGAGGACGTATATGTATGTGACGTATGACGTGACAGTATGTGACGTATGACGTGCCAGTATGTGACGTGTGTAAGAAGGTGCGCTCGCTGTCTGTGAGAGGGAGACACAGGAAAGAGTGAGAAGAGCCTGTCGTGTAATGCCAGCAGCTAAAAGCAACTGCGTGAGAATTGTGGATGTGTTGAAGGTGTGCTGGAAAATGCGGAACGGAAATTACGGAGCAGCAGAAAAGTGGAATGTATTATTTAAATAGGTGCGTTGGAAAACACGGACCGGAGTTTTTTTTTAAACTGGATCTGGATCGGCATTTTCCCATGCCTTGCCGATACGCAATTTTTGGCAAATATCGGCAGCCGATCCGATCCAAATATCGGATCGGGACATCCCTAGTGTATATATACTGTTATATTGTGAGTAGGTTGTATACTGTACTGTCTAGATCAGGGGTGTCAAACTCATTTTAGCACAGGGGCCGCAAGGAGGAAACTATTTCCACGTGGGCCGGACTGGTAAAACCATGGCATAATAACTTCAAAATAAAAACAACTTCAGAAATAAAAATAGAACAAGCACATTATGAAAATGTACATTTTACAAATAATTCTCTTGGCAAAAGCCTTCAAATTAGTTATAAATTCTGAGGGAAAAAAATTGTGCAGTTTAAAAACAGTCTCAGTGTATTTACAAAGGCATTAAACTTTAAGCACACATTTTTACAATGGAGTTGCTTTCAACCAAACTGCGAGCCCTGCAGGGAACTCTAACTACTACCAAGATGATGGTCATGTTGACTTAAGTCTTTGCATCATACCGTTTCGTAATTTTATCCATTGAGTAGATAATTTACAAGGAAAGAAGGTATTGTGCGTTGATAGTCTGCCGCCATTTGCTGCCAGCCACAACAGGAGCAGCTGATTGCTTGCACCTGCGCTGATTGGAGTAGCAGCAGCCAATACGGAGGGCGCTTAAAGTCAACTGACACTTCATCTTTAAAGAGTGTCATGTGTGATCATACTTGCCAACCCTCCCGATTTTACCGGGAGACTCCCGAATTTCAATGCCCCTCACGAAAATCTCCCGGGGCAACCATTCTCCCGAATTTCTCCCGATTTCCACCCGGACAATAATATTGGGGGTGTGCCTTAAAGGCACTGCCTTTAGCGTCCTTACAACCTGTCGTCACGTCCGCTTTTCCTCCATACAAACAGCGTGCCGGCCCAGTCACATAATACAAGCGGCTTTTACACACACATAAGTGAATGCAAGGCATACTTGATCAACAGCCATACAGGTCACACTGAGGGTGGCCGTATAAACAACTTTAACACTGCTACAAATATGCGGCACACTGTGAACCCACACTAAACAAGAATGACAAACACATTTCGGGAGAACATCCGCACCGTAACACAACAGAACAAATACCCAGAACCCCTTGCAGCACAAACATTTCCGGGACGCTACAATATACACCCCCCGCCACCAAACCTCGCTGCTGTGCAGTGAGACCGTATTGCTTCATGAATTATATTATACATTTCCATAGTTTAGTTAGCTGAGGTATATAATGTACAGTGTATTTTGTCAACTGTATGTGTGTAACGTATTTCTTGTGCTGAGCAATCATAAAACGGCTGCGAAGACACACTGGCTGAGGCTCGCAGTAATCCCGCCTCCTGGTGGTAGAGGGCGCTAGTGATCCCAGAGATCATTCATGCGACTACTCGGCTGCAGAATAAGTGACAACAAGCAGCAACAGTTAGCAGCGGTCGTTTATTTTTTCCTCTCGCCTGGACTTTTAACATGGAGGATTACATATCTAAAATAAAAAAGTTTTCTAAACTGGACTTTCAATCGAAGCAGGAGGTAATAATTAAAGGAATATCTCCATCGAGACAGAGAGACTTTTAAAACTGACGAAAAATAAGGAAGACTTCTATAAACAAGTTATCGATGCTTTTGTTCAGAAGGAGTGGCGCATGGACTTCATTTATAAGTAAAGGTAAGCCCATAATAACGTTTTTTTTATTAAATGTGCTTTTTTGTGTGCTACAGTTTGTATGTGTAAAGTTAAAGTTAAGTTAAAGTACCAATGATTGTCACACACACACTAGGTGTGGTGAAATTTGTCCTCTGCATTTGACCCATCCCCTTGCTCACCCCCTGGGAGGTGAGGGGAGCAGTGGGCAGCAGCAGCGCTGCGCCCGGGAATCATTTTTGGTGATTAAACCCCCAATTCCAACCCTTGATGCTGAGTGCCAAGCAGGGAAGAATGCTGGTATGAGCTTTTAAACATAACCCGTTAACTGCTGCCAATCAAATGGTGAATAAGATACTCTTTAGGGTTCATATGTTTGTAAATCTGACTGTGATGAAGTCAGTGCCTCACCAGCCATGAACCTCACCGCACGTCACTGGTCTGACACCCCTGGTCTAGATATTTACTATATGCAAACATAAGATGGTATGTACCTGTACACACATACAGTATATACAAGTGTGTATAGGGTTATACATGCTGTATATAGTTTATAGCAGTGTTTTTCAACCTTTTTTCAGCTAAGGCACATTTTTTGCGTTGGGAAAAATGCGGAGGCACACCACCAGCGGGAATCATTAAAAAACAAAAAACAGTTGAAAGTAAAAAGTCGTTGTCGCAATTGTTGGATATGACTTTAAAGCATAACCAAGCATGCATCACTATAGCTCTTGTCTCAAAGTAGGTGTACTGTCACAACCTGTCACATCACACCCTGACTTATTTTGAGGTTTTTGCTGTTTTCCTGTGCGTAGTGTTTTAATCCTTGTCTTGCGCTCCTATTTTGGTGGCTTTTTCTGTCTTTTTTTTGTATTTTCCTGTAGCAGTTTCATGTCTTCCTTTAAGCGATATTTCCCGCATCTACTTTATTTTAGCAATCAAGAATATTACAGTTGTTTGTATCCGTCTTTGTGAGTACATTGTTGATTGTCATGTCATGTTCGGATGTACATTGCCTTTGCTCCACAGTAAGTATTTGCTGTCGTCCAGCATTCTGTTTTTGTTTACTTTGTAGCCAGTTCAGTGCATAGCCTTCCCTACACTTTAATGCCTTTTCTTAGGGGCACTCACCTTTTGTTTGTATAGACAGCACAGACACTCAACAACAACACATCATTTGCAGACTATAAATACTGGTTGCAAAAAAGATGTTTAACCCAAACAGGTGAAATTAGATAATCTCCCACGGCACACCAGACTATCTCACGGCACACTAGTGTGCCGCGGCACAGTGGTTGAAAAACACTGGTTTATAGGTCTGAATCGGTTGAGAGTTGCATGTTTTGTGTCAAGTTACCTCATAAGGGGGCGGCGGCTCCTGGTCTAGGTCTCCGTAGCTGGCACGATCAGACTGAGAGTCATGGAGCAGAGAAATGTCGTCCGTAGTCGGCGACTTCAGACAGTTGCCCATTTCCCTCCTTCCTCTTCTGCAAAAGATCTTCCCCTCTTCTCTCCTGTGTAATACTACTGAATTCCACTGATTATTTCCTCTCCCCGACGATGAAAAGGCTGCTTGGCTCAACAACAACAACAACAACACATCTTAGCAGCTAGCCACACAAAGAGCTAGCTTGGTACCACACTAGCTTGTTCTCGCCTTGGAGCCTACACTCGGTCAGGCTACAATGCTAAGTGGAATAACATCAACTGGCTCTTTAAATCCAGGGAGGAATTGAGGCGAAGAAATAAATAGCATCCCTCATTGTAACCTAGTTGTAGTTCCTACCCGGAGACCCTCTCTCTGTCTCTCCCGGCTGTCAGGGACTTCCCAGTGTTCAGCATGCTTCACAGCTGCTCCAAGAGCTTCAAAAGACCGGTGATGTAGCAACACGAAGCCCCGCCCACTGAAATTAGGCCAACAAGAGACGGAATACGTCCACGCAGCAATTGTTCACAGCAGTTCAATGTCATGCAATATAGAGTCAAATGAGGCGTCTAAATTGTCAACTACTGGGTTTACAACAGTATAGTCTTTAATTGGTCAATGACATATGTATTCATACTGTATATGTGTTCTCACCTACCACCATGTGAAGGGACGCCGAAAAGGGGGGTAAAGGAGACGGATTCTAGGGGCCCATGATGGAGGGGGGCCCAGAGAGGCCCCTAATGATGATGAAATTATAATACAGAAAAATAATGACACTAAGTTATTAGCTAACATATAATCTCGTATGTTTTATTTTCCATGTCCTGGTAACAATACCTTTATTTGTTTTGGAAGCATCAACCCCTGCAGGGCCCTCCCTTCCCCCCCTCTATTTACGTAAAATGGTTCAGTCCGACTGGATCAGCTGCAGGTAGCGCATGGCGATTTGTCACAGACAGCGCTACAGCGGGCAAAGCAGAGGAGACAGCATTATGCCTCAAAAATCAGGCAGCCAAAAAAGAAAGGAAAAGAAAATAAGAGAGGAGAAGGAGTTGAAGGGTCGACAATATGTCACCCAATATTTCCAAAAAAAAGGTGGGTTTGTTAGTTGTGGTGGAAAGTTATGCATATTAACTTTGTCCCTGTCTGTGGTAATAAGCTAGCTCAAGAAAACTCTGGATTTTTACATTTTACTGCTATATTAGTTAAATAATCAATCCAGTCAAACATTTATCAAGCTGTTCTTATTCAATAAGAGTTTATTTCCAATTTAAGAATTAGTGGTGCAGCAAATAAATGACTCAAAATGAATTCCATTGTATTCAGAGTGCTCAGTTCTTCCCCTGCTGTACATGTCAACTGTGATGCTGTTCTTCTTTAAAAAAAATATGGTAATGATAGTCAAAAATACCATTAAAATGCATAATTGTATGTAAAATAGCATCAAAAAATGTTGCCGCTGTGTTGGGGGCCCTGTAAAGATTCTTTTCATGGGGCCCAAAATCCCTAGCGGCGCCCCTGACCATGTGTTCATTATGTAGTCACTATGTGCACCTGATTTTGAGCAGCTCACAAAAGGGTCAAAGAATAGGCCACGGGTCCCCAAACTGAATCCGGCCCGCCAGCGTCCAAAATCCAGCCCGCGGGAAGTTCCAAATAAATAAAATAAAAAATAAATAAATACAATTACCAAAAAAAATGATATATATATATATATATTAGGGGCCCTGCGATGAGGTGGCGACTTGTCCAGGGTGTACACCGCCTTCCGCCCGATTGTAGCTGAGATAGGCTCCAGCGCCCCCGGCGACCCCAAAGGGAATAAGCGGTAGAAAATGGATGGATGGATGGATATATATATATTAGGGCTGTGAATCTTTGGGTGTCCCACGATTCGATTCAATATCGATTCTTGGGGTCATGATTCGATTCAAAATTGATTTTTTTTTTTTTTTCAATTCAACACGATTCTCGATTCAAAAACGATTTTTTTCTCGATTCAAAACAATTCTCTATTCATTTAATACATAGGATTTCAGCAGGATCTACCCCAGTCTGCTGACATGCAAGCAGAGTAGTAGATTTTTGTAAAAAGCTTTTATAATTGTAAAGGACAATGTTTTATCAACTGATTGCAATAATGTAAATTTGTTTTAACTATTAAATTAACCAAAAATATGACTTATTTTATCTTTGTGAAAATATTGGACACAGTGTGTTGTCAAGCTTATGAGATGCGATACAATTGTAAGCCACTGTGACACTATTATTCTTTTTTTTTTCCAAAAATGTCAATGAGGGATTTTTAATCACTGCTATGTTGAAATTGTTACTAATATTGATACTGTTGTTGATAATATTCATTTTTGCTTCACTACTTTTGGATTGTTCTGTGTCGTGTTTGTGTCTACTCTCAATTGCTCTGTTTATTGTAGTTCTGAGTGTTGCTGGGTCGGGTTTGGTTTTGGAATTGGATTGCATTGTTATGGTATTGCTGTGTATTGTTTTGTTGGATTGATTAATAAAAAAAAATAAAATAAAAAAAATCGATTTTTTAAAAATGAGAATCGATTCTGAATCGCATAACGTGAGAATCGCGATTCAAATTCGAATCGATTTTTTCCCACACCCCTAATATATATATATATATATATATATATATATATATATATATATATGTATATATAGCATACTTGCCAACCCTCCCGAATTTTCCGGGAGACTCCCGAAATTCAGCGCCTCTCCCGAAAACCTCCCGGGACAAATATTCTCCCGAAAATCTCCCGATTTTCAGCCGGAGGTGGAGGCCACGCCCCCTCCAGCTCCAGCTCCATGCAGACCTGAGTGAGGACAGCCTTTTTTCACGTCTGCTTTCCCACGATATAAACAGCGTGCCTGCTCAATCACGTTATTCCATACGAGGCGCCGATGAGCATGGTGCAGATGGAGAAGATCTTCTCGGCGTCCGTGTTGGCGCACACGTTGCCAAAGCCGACGCTGGTCAGGCTGCTGAGGGTGAAGTAGAGTGCGGCGATATACGAGCTGTGCACCGACGGGCCGCCGACCGTGTTGTTGACGTAGGGCATCTTCAGGCGTTTGCCCAGCTCATGGAGCCATCCTTGGGGAAGAGACGGGAGGACAACAGGGTGACAAGAACTAAATCATCCAGACTAGAGATAAATTGTATTATTATGTTTATCTTACCTAAAAATCAATATATTTATTGATTTAAAAAAAAAAAACTAAATACATTTTTACTATATTTTGCTAAAAACATCAAAATTAATCTGACTCCTTATTACATCCAGCCATAGAATTATACATTAAAATAAACATATTTGAAATAATTAATTTTAAATGATCATAATAATTCATTTAAAGTAACCATATTTTATCATTAAAATAATTGTTTGTTTATCAACAACTTTAGCATTTTATTCATTACATTTTGAAGCTCTCAGAAGCCAAGTTATGTTATATTCCTTAAGATTTATTTATGCAAGTTTGAAGTATCAATTATCTAACAGTTTTGTTTGCATATTTTCAGGATGTAGATATATATATACAGGTAAAAGCCAGTAAATTAGAATATTTTGAAAAACTTGATTTATTTCAGTAATTGCATTCAAAAGGTGTAACTTGTACATTATATTTATTCATTGCACACAGACTGATGCATTCAAATGTTTATTTCATTTAATTTTGATGATTTGAAGTGGCAACAAATGAAAATCCAAAATTCCGTGTGTCACCAAATTAGAATATTACTTAAGGCTAATACAAAAAAGGGATTTTTAGAAATGTTGGCCAACTGAAAAGTATGAAAATGAAAAATATGAGCATGTACAATACTCAATACTTGGTTGGAGCTCCTTTTGCCTCAATTACTGCGTTAATGCGGCGTGGCATGGAGTCGATGAGTTTCTGGCACTGCTCAGGTGTTATGAGAGCCCAGGTTGCTCTGATAGTGGCCTTCAACTCTTCTGCGTTTTTGGGTCTGGCATTCTGCATCTTCCTTTTCACAATACCCCACAGATTTTCTATGGGGCTAAGGTCAGGGGAGTTGGCGGGCCAATTTAGAACAGAAATACCATGGTCCGTAAACCAGGCACGGGTAGATTTTGCGCTGTGTGCAGGCGCCAAGTCCTGTTGGAACTTGAAATCTCCATCTCCATAGAGCAGGTCAGCAGCAGGAAGCATGAAGTGCTCTAAAACTTGCTGGTAGACGGCTGCGTTGACCCTGGATCTCAGGAAACAGAGTGGACCGACACCAGCAGATGACATGGCACTCAGGACCTTCGTATTGTGAGGCAGACGCACTAACCCCTCTTCCACTGTGCTGCCCAGTATAATATATATATATATATATATATATATATATACATACACACACACACTATATTGCCATAAGTATTTGGCCACCCATCCAAATGATCAGAATCAGGTGTCCTAATCACTTGGCCCGGCCACAGGTGTATAAAATTAAGCACTTAGGCATGGAGACTGTTTCTACAAACATTTGTGAAAGAATGGGCCGCTCTCAGGAGCTCAGTGATTTCCCGCATGGAACTGTCATAGGATGCCACCTGTGCAACAAATCCAGTCGTGAAATTTCCTCGCTCCTAAATATTCCAAAGTCAACTGTCTGCTTTATTATAAGAAAATGGAAGAGTTTGGGAACAACAGCAACTCAGTCACGAAGTGGTAGGCCACGTAAACTGACAGTGAAGGGGTCAGCGGATGCTGAAGTGCATAGTGCAAAGAGGTCGCCAACTTTCTGCACAGTCAGTTGCTACAGAGCTCCAAACTTCATGTGAGCTTCCAATTAGCCCACGTACAGTACGCAGAGAGTTTCATGGAATGGGTTTCCATGGCCGAGCAGTTGCACCAGTGCACAAAGCAAGGTCCATAAAGACATGGATGACAGAGTCTGGTGTGGATGAACTTGACTGGCCTGCACAGAGTCCTGAATTGTGCAGGACTTGACTTGACTGGCCTGCACAGAGTCCTGAATTGAATTGTTAAGACCTTGGAGAGTGCTTCGAAGATGGACTTCCAGTACCCCTTTAGTTTCGGACAAAGCCAAAACGTGTATTAATGTTGCGTTATCTAGTTTACATCTATCGCATAATGGGTTAATATGGGGAAATATTTTTGCTAATTTTGCTTTTGAGAAGTGCACCCGGTGTATCACTTTAAATTGGACCAGTGAGTGCCGTGCGCACATTGAAGATGAGTGAACCCTTTTCTCAATATTTGCCCACGTTACGTCATCTATTGATATTTGGAGGTCTTGTTCCCATGCTGTTCTGATTCTTAGCATGGGAGTGCATTCTAATCCTGAGAGTAAATTAAGTATATGTGAGATTGCCCTCTTCTTTATTGGATTTAAAGACATAATTTCATCTGTGGTTGATTTAGAGGGTTTGTTAGGGAACTGCGGAAGAACTGTTTTAACATAATCCCTTATCTGGAAATATCCAAATATATGGGAACTGGGTAGATTAAATTTCTTGGACAACTCCGTAAAAGAGGCGAATATATTGTCTATAAAAAGTTAATTGAAGCATTTCAAACCCCTTTGATGCCACATATTAACAGCTGTGTCAAGTGTTGAAGGTGGAAAGCAGTGATTTGATGCTACTGGACTGAAAAGGCTCATTCCTTGCAGGTTAAAATGTTTTCGAAATTGACAGTATATTTTGAGCGAGTGACTTACCGGTACTACAGGATTAATATTAATTGTCTTCACTGATAGAGGCAAAGCTGCAGCCATTAGGGCTGCTAAGGAAGCAGAACCACAAGAATGTGTCTCCAGCTTCACCCATGTAGGACTTTCCTTATGTAGATGGTAATATGTCCAGTATGACATGCAATGCAAGTTGGTGGCCCAGTAATACATACAGAAATTTGGAAGGGCCATACCTCCATCATGTTTTGCTCTTTGTAAAAACTCCTTGCGCAGACGTGGCTGTTTGCCATTCCAAATATAAAATGAGATTATTGAGTCTAATTTTTTGAAAAATGTACCAGGGATAAATACAGGTAAGCATTGAAACAGATACAAATATTTTGGAAGCACAGTCATCTTAATTGCATTGACTGCCTATAAGTGAAATGAAAAGGGGAGTCCAATTAGCCAGATCTTGCTTGGTTTGTGTAAACAACTTCCCAAAGTTTTGCCTGAAGATGTCTTTAAAATTATTTGTAATAGTAACTCCGAGGTAATTAAAACTGTCTGTAGTGATCTTAAAGGGCAACCCAATGTTTTCTAGTATTGAGACGTCCATATTCAAGGGCACTCAATTTATTGAAATTCAATTTATAACCGGAGATTTCACCAAACTGTTGTAACAGGCTAAGAATTAATGGAATTGCAGATTCTGCGTTGGACACATAAAGGAGAAGATCGTCAGCATAAAGGGACAATTTATGTTATATGTTTCCTCTATTTATGCCCATTATAGAGTGATTAGACCTAATGGCTAAAGCTAGGGGTTCAATAGCCAGGACAAAAAGAAGGAGATTGAGGGGGCATCCCTGGCGAGTTCCACGGTGTAAATCAAAAGGACTTGAATACAAATTATTAGTCAGAATCATAGCAGAAGGGCTGGAATATAACAGTTTTATCCATGTGATGAATGTTTCCCCAAATCCGAATTTTGCCAGCGTTTCAAAGAGGTAGTCCCATTCTACTCTATCGAATGCCTTCTCTGCATCCATGGAGAGAAGACATTCTGAAGCAGCTTGACAAGGAGTGTACATTATGTTAAACAGGCGTCGGGTATTAAAAAAGGAGTGTCTATGCTTAACAAAACCTGTCTGGTCTGAGGATATTAAACTGGGTAAAATGTTTTCCAAACGGTAAGCTAGTACTTTGGCCAATATTTTATAGTCTGTGTTTAACAAAGATATGGGTCTATAGGATCCGCAGTCTAAGGGGTCCTTGCTCTTTTTTGCCAGTAATGTTATGCATGCCTGATTTAGGGTGGTTGGGAGAAATCCCGCTACTAGTGATTCTCAATACATGGCTGCCAAAATAGGAGCTAACTGTGTGGAGAATTTCACATAAAATTCACACGGTAGACCATCCAAACCAGGTGATTTTTTAGTTTGCAGAGACTTAATGGCCTCCAATATTTCTTGTTGTGTTACTGGCTTATCTAGATTTAAGACCTGATCTGGTGGCAAAGATGGGATATGTAGATCCTTAAAAAAAGTCCTGTATGGCATTGGGATTGGAGGGACTGTTGGACGCATACAGTTTACAATAGTAATCTTTAAAAAATATTATTTATTTCCTGTTGGTCTGTAGTGACCCTACCATCCTGAGAAAGCACCCCATTGATAATTTGTTTAGCTCTTGCCCCCTTCAATTGTCTGGACAGAATTTCCCCTGTCTTCTCACCATGTTCATACAGAACACTCCTATTCCTGAGCAGAAGGTTTTCAATGAAAAATGATGAAATAAGGTCATATTCTGCTTTAAGTTTCATACGCTCTTTATATAAGTCAGGAGATGGGAATTGTGCATATATTTTATCAATTTCAGCTATTTGCTTGTCCAGACTTAGTTGTTTTGCTTCCGAGTTATTTCTCTTATTAGCCATAAAAGATATTATCTGCCCTCTTAAGTAAGCATTAAGGGCCTCCCAAATAGTTGCAACTGAAACATCTGTGGTCATGTTTATTTCAAAAAATAGAGAGATTTGTTCTGATAAAAAAAGTAAAACATTTTCATCTGCTAATAATAGAGAATTAAACCTCCAATTTCTTCTAATTGTCCTTGATTCAGGCAAATTCAGCTTCAATAAAAGAGGAGCATGGTCAGATATTAATATAGTTTGATACTCACAAGAACTTATGTAGGGAGTTAATTTATTGTCAGTGAAAAAAAAGTCGTTTCTGCTATATGTGTGGTGCACATGCGAGAAGAAGGAGTATTCCCTACTTTTTGGATGCAAAAAACGCCATATATCGGATATGCCAAATTCCGAAAGAAAAGTTTGTATATAGGAAACTGATTTAGATGCTACATAACCTTTTCTGGCTGTTGGTCTGTCCATCCCAGGTTCTAAACAAAAATTTAAATCACCTCCCATAATGAGCTGGTGAGAGTTTAGATCTGGAAGTAATTTGATGAGACGATCAAAAAACTGGGCATCATCAAAATTCGGAGCATATACGTTAGCCAGTACAACCTTGGTGTTATAGAGTTGGCCAGTAACTATAATATAACGTCCGTTTGAGTCTGCTATGGTACCAGAGGGGGTAAAATATATATTTTTATTTATCAATATGGCGATGCTTCTCGCATTAGCCTGAAAAGTAGAATGGAAGAGCTGACCCACCCAACCACATTTTAAACGAGAGTGATCTGACCTTCGAAGGTGGGTCTCCTGCAGAAAGGCAATTCCCGTCCTCAGACGCTTGAGGTGTACTAGTGCTTTTTTCCTCTTTACCGGGTGATTCAGGCCCTTGACATTCCAGCTAACGAGGTTGATGTCACAGTTCATGTTGCTTCTATGTGTGATATGGAAAGACAGTTAAACATCAAACAGGTGATACGGTGCCAATTAAGTTTAGACCAAGTACTCAAGTAATAGTGACCAGCCTTTATGCCTTGAGTGACAGCAAAACAAAAACCTCCCCCCAACCCTAAGGTGAATTCAGCTATTAAAAGAAACAGCACACCTTCCCTAACTAACTTAAAGACTTCCAGATTACTTCTTAAATAAAAAAATTAAAAAAAACTCTACTCCCCCATATTATTAACCTATTAAGTACCCCACCTGATACAGGGAAAATAACTGAGTACAGAGATATATATTACATGTAAATAAAATAGAACAGGGTAAACTATTAAATGTATATATAATCAAAAAATAAATGTTTTTTCAAAAAAAAACAGAAAAGATATAAATACAATTCAATAGCTATTCTTGTTTCATGTGCATAGCTTGCATGTAAGTAGTGCATTTAGATCAGCAGCATTTCAAAATTGAGATAGAAATTAACTATGTTAAACCTTCACAGCTTAAACCAGAAAAAAACTTGATAGACACAAAACTCTACAAAATGAAATAAACCAATGAAGCTTGATCATTTTCAAAAAAGATACAAATAAAATGGGAAAAAAGGGCTCCTTTATACACGTGCATCTCAAATGAGGTAGGGAAAATGAGAAAATAATAAATTATCGGCTTAGATGAATTATATGCTGCTGAGACTTTACAAACTTCTATCTGGACCGATATAAAAGCTAGCTATAAACACATGGTAGCAACAACAGTGATATAGATTGAGGTAGAAAGTATAACGTGTAATATAATTATACAGTCCAGGTCTTAAACTCACTGTAACTCATAAACAAAGTTTGTTGATGAGGCCGTTATGAAGAGTCTTTATACGCAATGATGTAGTTAGCTGCCTCGGCTACTGATCCGAGCCAAACGCGAGTGCCGTCCGTCTGTGTGATGCGTAGCCTGGCCGGGTAAAGTAGCGAGGGTTTGAGTCCCATCTTGTATAGAGACGGTAAGCCCTCCGCTGATTCACTACCTCTGGAGAGTAGTCCTCGTACACTCTGAACGCGTGCCCGTGGTATTGCAGCGTACCCTTCTTCCTAGCCTCCCGGATCAGCAGCTCTTTACTCTGGAAGCGATGAAAACAGAGCAGGATATCGCAGCCTGGCTTGGAAGCCAGGCTGCGATGAGCGCGGTCCAGCTCAGGTGGAGAGGCGAATACTTCCTCACCAAGTACTTCCTTCGGCAACAAGGAGAAAAACTTGGTAGGTTGCGGGCCTTCTATCCCTTCAGGTAAGCCAACTAGCCTTCCCTCCAGGTCGGTGAGCTTAGCCTTTAGCTTCTGTTTGTCGGCCTGTAGCATGTCACAAACAGCCTCCACCTGCTCCAACCGCTGATGTAGGGATTCGGCATTTTCCTCTAATGAGGTCAGTCTGTAGTTATGTCTATTGACCGTCTCCTGAAGTCCGTTCAGCTTCTCGTTCACCTCGCTAAAGGATGTTTTGAGCTCAGTTAACAAGGTTGATCTGTGGTCCAATAATATAGCAATCAGCTCAGATTTGCTAACGGCTGCAACATCTGCCTCTACCTTCTCTTGCGACTTTGCGGATTTGGGAGGCATTGTCGGTCATCAAGCGTGTTGCTATGCGTCGTTGTAGTAGAAGAGAGTTACCAGCAGTTAAATGCTCTTCAAATACAGGTGGGGTGCATGTTAAAAGGAAGAGTAAAGCGGGAGCTAGAGGCTAATATGTCTTCACGCCATGCGTCCTCCACCAGAAGGTCCAAAAAGTATTTGATAAAGTTGTTATTAAATACTTTTTGGTCCCATTTGCTTTTAACAAAATACATCAAGTATTGTGAGCAGTGTTGGGTTAGTTACTGAAAACCAGTAACTAGTTACAATTACTAGTTACTTTATTTCAAAAGTAACTCAGTTACTAACTCAGTTACTTATACCAAAAAGTAATGCGTTACTGTGAAAAGTAACTATTTAGTTACTTATTTTTTTCTCCTTTTTTTTTTTAAGGCTCCCATTAATGCCCTTTTAGCCTTCATTTCAGTACTGTTATTGCACTGGAGAATAATACAATCTGTTGATCACCTTGACATGCATTTGCATCACTGAACTCTGCTAAGCAATGTGCTCTACATACAACACACAAAGACAAAGATATGTTTCAAAGGGCCAATTTATTTCAGGCCACAACAAGATGACAAAACTATTTGAAATAGCTGCAACATAACATACATAAGTAACAAACCGCATAATAACAACATAGCTGTAAAGCTGGCTTCACCCTAGGAAGGCACACATGACATACACAAAGCCTAATCAGGCATTTTTTTTCTCTCAAGGAATTGTGAAATAAAATCATGTATTCAGGAGATCAACACTGTAGTGAAGCCCAGAAGACTCTACACATTTCCCCAGTTTTAGTTTAGAGATAAGGTAAGATTGGCCTGGCCCACTAGCATCCCTCTTTATGTTTGTGAACTTTATAGTCTATACATTTAGAGTGATGTGATAATCAAACACTCTAGAAGTCTAGAATGAAAGAGTATATAAGAGAATTGACAGTGTGTACCTTCAATGATGAGCAGAGGCAGAGTTTGGAGTGTTTTCTTTAGCTCGCTTTCCATGTTTATGTACTCACTGTCCAGGTAGTTGGAACATGTTTTCCGTGCCATTTGTTGTTTGACGCCGGTATCATGCTAATTAGATTCCAGAAAACGGGTGACTCCACTGTAGAAATAGCCTGCATGTCTTCTAGCACATACGCTGCAATGGCTCTATCAATGTTGTCCTGGCTAGCATTGCCTCCGTTAAAATCCTTAGGTGGAGGTGAAGTGGCATCGGAGTCTGTGTCTCTCTTTACTAGCTTCGTCAAAGCATGTTGCTTATGTGGCGTGGCGAAGTTGGGAGAGTGGCCGTGCCAGCAATCTGAGGGTTACTGGTTCAATCCCCACCTTCTACCATCCTAGTCACGTCCGTTGTGTCCTTGAGCAAGACACTTCAACCTTGCTCCTGATGGGTCCTGGTTAGTGCCTTGCATGGCAGCTCCCGCCATCAGTGTGTGAATGTGTGTGTGAATGGGTGAATGTGGAAATAGTGTCAACGCGCTTTGAGTTCCTGAAAAAGGTAGAAAAGCTATACAAGTATAACCCATTTACCATTTATGTAGCTGTTTCAGCAGATTTGAATTGCTGTTTTGGGCAGTATTCCCGGGTGCGGTCACTGCTGCTACTCACTGCTCCCCTCACCTCCCAGGGGGTGATCAAGGGTGATGGGTCAAATGCAGAGAATAATTTCACCACACATAGTGTGTGTGTGACAATCATTGGCACTTAACTTTAAGTAGATGGGATCTTTGATCCAAGACACAACTTACATTTAACTAAAATGTTCTTTTCTTTGTGCTCGACAAAAGAAAAGTAGTGACAATGTATCTGTCAGGCTTGTCCCTGACAGTTTGACTGTGTTTTAGTTTTTTCTCTGAGTTTGTCTTAGTTTTCTGTCCAGCACTTTTATTTTGTCTTTATTTCCTACTTGTCTCCCTGAGTGCTGTGTCCCCTCAGCTGTGGCTGATTGGCACCTGGCCACACCTGGTGTCAATTAGCCAGCTGCTATTTATACCTGCCCTACCCTCCAGTCACTGCTGGATCATTGTCATTTCTACTTGTCGTTGTCAGTGTAGTTGGATGCGGTAGCGGTAAGCTATATTCTGTAGCTGTTTGTAGTCTGCTGTCTTTTTGTTCCTCGTCTTCCAGTTCTTGTTTCCCTGGCATCCTGTTTCTTGTTCCTAGTTCCTGGTTTGTGTTTTTTTCCTTTATTTTATAAACATTAAATCTTGTTTTCCCGCACAATGCCTTCCGCCTTCTCTGCATCTTGGGGTTTGTGTCCTACAAACTCTGACAGTATCCATGTTAAGAAACTCGACTTCTGGCTTCGCCATGATGTCTTTTTTAGTTGTTATGAGAGTAGCGTATGTGTGTGTGGCCCTTTAAGATATGACAGCATGTGAGGTGAGTGACGTCAGTGAGTGAGTGGGCGAGAGAGGTGAGGGAGCGCAACAGTGAATGCGTGCAGGTGCTCTAGCTTGGTGGATGGCTACGTGCAAGACACCAATAAAGTCACAAAATTGCAACAAACCGCCGGCCTCGTCATTCACCCTCGAGTCCGGAGCTGTAAAGACCCACTGCCGGGTAAAGTGAAGGGTGTTAGCCCCGAAGTACATAGGCCCTGGAGGAACGTCTCCCCTGCGCTCCGCTCCTCGGTCGAGGAAAGCACGCCTTTTCTTTTCCTTGTGAGACAGAAGGACGACACTTCTTCTGTTTCTAGCCGATATCACGCATCACGTAGTAACGGTAACTGAGTTACTGAATATAAAAAATAACGCGTTAGATTACTAGTTACCGCCGAAACTAACGGCGTTACAGTAATGCGTTACTTAGTAACGCGTTAGTCCCAACACTGATTGTGAGTGTATCTCACCTTTCTGTATATGTATCTGAAGCAGCAATAACTATCCTCCATGAAAACGTACTTTGTATGATCACATTCATTTATTTCAATTTCATTCCAAGCAATAAAACAATATTTTTTGCATCTGACAAAAAACACCCACAAACGCTGGCTTACTCTGATAAAAAATGCCATGTTTGTTATAAATACAGTTTAAAAAAAAAAAAGCGCGCCCACTTCTCCCAGTGTGGCGAGTCAGAGTACTGCTGAGGCATTGAACTGCAAGTTGACAATATATCGCCCCCTACTTTCAGGCAGAGGTACTTGCTGCCTCATGGCCTGCCTTTTGCCCGTGGCAATAAGTAAGCACCCCCTCGCACACACGCTCAATACACTTTGTGTGTAGCTGTGGAGGCACCACCTGTGTCTGCCTCACTTGTCGTCTGCCTTGTTATTTCGATCAGGAAACACGGAATTTCCGCGATTTTGACCATGAAAATGATCAAATATATACAGGAACCACACCAAAAATCACATAGAAAGCATAGACCAAAAGAGAAATATTAAAACCTATTTTATTCTATCACTTCGTTTCTGAACATCTCATTAAGCCTTTTACCCCCCTTTTGGCAAGGTGAGGCACTGCCTCACTTGCCTCCCCTGATAGCACGTCACTGATATACACTATGACGCTTATCGCTTTTTGATGACGCTTAAGTTGGATGAATGCTACCCATTTGTTCAGACTGCAGTCACACTGGATACTTATCTGATTTTTATCCAGATATATACGAGGCTTGGGTCGGATGTGAAAAGTTTGGAATTGTGTCATTCACGTTGCCATGAAAATAAAATACGTCAAAAATCAAACAGACAGGCAGTGTGAACAGGGTTTATTTATTTGGGCATCTCATATTGAAAACTCTTGCTGTAAATAACTCTGTAGCCTATGGCAAAAAGACAATAACATGTGCTTTCATACTTCTATTTGAAGTAAGAATAAAAACATTCAGTATATACAGGAATGTCACTAGGCTCTGTGGTAGCCTTGTCATTACAGTATTGCTTATTGCTAACATTTTAATGCCACAAAAAATAATGTTAAAATGACCAAGTGGAACCTAAAGCAAAAATACAGTATGAATTGTAGACAATAAAATATACGTTTTTAAAGACATTTTTAAAATAAGCTGTTAAGATACGTTTGTAACAAGGAATATCATTGTGGACACGAAACCTCAGTCTAATCATGAATAAATGAATAGTTTTTGGTTTGCAACCATTATTATTAACGTCGTCTTCCTCTCTCTGTGCAGTGTTCGTTTAGTTTCACGTGAGCGCCAATTATGAGTTCATTATTAAGTCCATCTTACAGGAGGTTGTAATCATGCATGGCTGATACAGGAGCAGCACTGGAGGTTTCACAGGGGTTCTACATTTAAATCACTTAATTGTAGCCTACATTGATTGATTGATTGATTGATTGAAACTTTTATTAGTAGATTGCACAGTACAGTACATATTCTGTACAATTGACCACTAAATGGCAACACCCGAATACGTTTTTCAACTTGTTTAAGTCGGGGTCCACGTTAATCAATTCATGGTAAATAAAATGTAATGGTGGTGCTTTGGTCAAAATTTTGCATAGATTTCAAGCCGTTTCCTGAATTTGTCTACAGAATGCGCCGTTTTGTGGGCCGTCTTATTTACGTGCCGAAGTCCTGCTCCAGGCCAAGCCGTTTTTGACTGTGACTTCTCCCTGTCAGCCATGTTGTACTTTTTAGCACTTCCATATCAAGTCTACTGACAGATATAAGTTCGTACAGGGGTGCCCACACTTTTTCTGCAGGCGCGCTACTTTTCAATTGACCAAGTCGAGGGGATCTACCTCATTCATACATAAAATTATATTTATTTATTTATGAAAGAGACGTTTTTGTTAACAAGTTAAAGGTGTTTAGATAATACAAGCATGTTTAAAGGCCTACTGAAACCCACTACTACCGACCACGCAGTCTGATAGTTTATTTATCAATGATGAAATCTTAACATTGCAACACATGCCAATACGGCCGGGTTAGCTTACTAAAGTGCAATTTTAAATTTTGCGCGAAATATCCTGCTGAAAACGTCTCAGTATGATGACGTCAGCGCGTGACGTCACGGATTGTAGAGGACATTTTGGGACAGCATGGTGGCCAGCTATTAAGTCGTCTGTTTTCATCGCAAAATTCCACAGTATTCTGGACATCTGTGTTGGTGAATCTTTTGCAATTTGTTCAATGAACAATGGAGACAGCAAAGAAGAAAGCTGTAGGTGGGAAGCGGTGTATTGCGGCCGACTGCAGCAACACAAACACAGCCGGTGTTTCATTGTTTACATTCCCGGAAGATGACAGTCAAGCTTTACCATTGGCCTGTGGAGAACTGGGACAACAGAGACTCTTACCAGGAGGACTTTGAGTTGGATGCGCAGACGCGGTACCGTGAGTACGCATGCAGCTGCGGCTTCCAAACATTTGATCGCTTGCCCGTACGTGCGTGCCGCTATGTGCATGTCACGTACGTAACTTTGGGGACTTTGGGGAATTATATGTGCTGTATGAACTTTGGGGAGGTGAACGGTACTTTGGGCTGTGGGATTGAGTGTGTTGTGCAGGTGTTTGAGTAATATTGGCAGGTTATATGGACCGGAGGGGGGAGGTGTTTGTTATGCGGTATTAATTTGTGGCAGATTAAATATAAGCCTGGTTGTGTTGTGGCTAATAGAGTATATATATGTCTTGTGTTTATTTACTGTTTTAGTCATTCCCAGCTGAATATCAGGTCCCACCCGCCTCTCACAGCATCTTCCCTATCTGAATCGCTCCCACTGCCCTCTAGTCCTTCACTCTCACTTTCCTCATCCACGAATCTTTCATCCTCGCTCAAATTAATGGGGAAATCGTCGCTTTCTCGTTCCGAATCGCTCTCGCTGCTGGTGGCCATGATTGTAAACAATGTGCAGCTGTGAGGAGCTCCACAACCTGTGACGTCACGCTACTCGTCTGCTACTTCCGGTACAGGCAAGGTTTTTTATCAGCGACCAAAAGTTGCGAACTTTATCATCGATGTTCTCTACTAAATCCTTTCAGCAAAAATATGGCAATATCGCGAAATGATCAAGTATGACACATAGAATGGACCTGCTATCCCCGTTTAAATAAGAAAATCGCATTTCAGTAGGCCATTAACACATATAGATTCCTATCTTTAATGAAGACAAGAATATAAGTTGGTGTATTACCTGATTCTGATGACTTGCATTGATTGGAATCAGACAGTAGTGCTGAGAACGTCCACATTTTCAAATGGAGGGAAAGAAAAGTACTCCTTTCTGTCCAATTTCACATGAAAGTGGTTGGTTTTTGGCATCTTAATTGTCCAGCTTCCATACTCGTTTTTAAACACATTACAAGAAATACGTTGACGGCAAAGTCTGTAGCTTGCTAGCTTGTGTACGCTAGCTTTCCGAGACTCTTATTTTATTAGCGCAGGCAGGATGAAGCAGCGCTTTTATTGTGAAGGTGGGAACTGTGCAGTCGGTCTTTAGAGTTTTGACGGCAGGTACGGTGCAAAAGTCTGTTGAAATAAAAAGTGTTTCTCGCCTTCCTGTCGGTCATTTTTTCTTAATAATAATCTCGCAGCAGCCAGCGTCATCTCACAAGACCCTCAGGTGCCGTGAATGTCAATCAAGTGACCAAAGTGACGTCATAGTGAAGATTGACGACGGCAAATTTTTAGGTCTATTTTTTTAATGCCCGGCTGCCGATCGACTTGACACACCCTCCGCGATCGACCGGTAGCTCATCGTAATGGGCACCCCTATGTTAGAAATATACGCTACTTTATGCATGCACATGTACGAGCCATTCTGCCCCAGGGAAACAGAAGAAACGAATTGACTACAACGTTGGACTACAACTAGAGAAAAATGGCGGATTCGCAAATATATAGAGATGTTTGCAAAATACACCACCAACGTCTCAAATTCCAAACATCTTGTTTGGAGCAAGTTTGGTGGAAGGCAAGATTGTTTTGTAAATATCTTCACCATGCCTCCATGGTTTGATTTTACATTTTTGGGACTTATGGGGATCCCAAATACACAAAACCGGTGCCAGCAGTGGTTTTGTGTACTTTTGAAGCATCTATCCTCCCTAAAGATGCAACAGGTGGACAAACACACAGTCCTCTGATTGCTTGGCATGAATAGCCTATTTGTTCGAGGTTCTCAAGTTCTGTCCAACAAGACAAAGGAAGGCTGCCTTTTTAAAATACATATTCATCGGTCATCTTATAAGAGTATAATTTGAATCAAATGTGCCATTTACAGTATATAAATGTAAATAACTCACACACTGAGCTCTGGAGAGTTGGGATGAGTTTAAAAGGCATGTGGGATTGTCAGAACTGACACAATGAAACAGATCTGTGCGTGTTTTAAATACATTTCAGCGGAGGGAAGACATTTGGAATGCAAATTGGTAATAAACAATGAATACTAATCCAATATACTGGAAATAATAATTCTAAAGGTAAACATTAGCTAAAATATAATTTAGATCATAACCAGTCTCAAAATCAAATTTTAAAATTATATATCCTAACTTTTTATCAGTGGAGACCCTCTTTGCTACTTCACCGTGCCTTCATGGATGACTTCAGTGCAACTGTGACGTTTTAATTTGAATTACATGTGTGGACTTGCTTCAATTTCAAATAAATTGAGGAAGTGAATGCATGTTTGGAAAAAGAGGAAACGTCATGCCTTATGATTGCCATCAGTGCCACAAGGGCACGCCATCAGCAGTAGTTACCAGTAAAAAACAAACACACAATGGGAAAAAATAAATATCAAGTATTCCTCTTCCCACCTACTTAACTAAAAAAGGTAAGGTAAAGCAGAGTGGTGCAGTGTGTGAGTGCAGATGCAGGAAGCTGTCTCAGCACTTGTGCACCTGTTATGGACTTGAGGGCACGTGGACTCCATTTTGACTCGCACTCCTGGCTTTGTGTAGGGCTGCTTGGATTCGGAAGTGAGTCCGAGATTCCATGGAGTAGTTTTTGTAATTTTGCCTGTAGAAAAACAATGACTGTTTAGCAACAATCCTTTTTTTTTTTTTTTTTGCTATAGCTATAACGAAGGATGTGAACAAACAAATGTCAACCTTTTACAGTGTGTTGGAATTTAAGTGCTTTTGAAGTTGTAAAATGTTGGAATGTAACCCACATTTTGGAGGAACATAGGACTGCAGGCATGTTTATTTCACCTTATACAGAAAGCTGAGATAAAAGCTGGTTTTCAATAAATAACACTTTTAACAAACAAAAAGATGAAGACTAAGCATCCTCTGTGTCCTTAAATGTGTCTGTGAAAACAAGTTTGAACACCCATGATCTAACAGGGGTATATATATTAGGGCTGTCAAGTGAACATTTTTTAATCAGATTAATCACACTCTAAATCTGTGATTAATCATAATTAAATATGGGTTATTATTTGCTTGCATAAATGACATTTGCTGAAGAAAATACCCCAATATTTGGGCACACATGCAATTTAGTAGTCAGAATGTTATACAGGAACGTTTTTTTTAAATGTTTTACTGAACTGCAATTCATTGATTGATTGCTCAAATCTTGGTGAAAATAAGTATAGTAAAAATTAAATGCACATTTGGAAAGTCTTTGCAGTTTGCAAAAATTTTGCAAACAAGGTACAAGTTGGTGTATTACCTAGTGTATTACCTTTTTTGCAGTGTACTTATCTAACCAATAATGTAGTAAACACACTTATAAACAAATTAACATAGTGCACCATTTACACTGCAAAAACTGAAATCTAAGTAAGATTAAATATCTCAAATAAGGGTGACACTGTCATGTCTGTGTGATCATGTTTTGTTTGAATCATGTCCTGTTTGGTTTTGGTCACTTAGTTCCTGCTTTTTCACTCCCTTGTTTTGTTTCCATGGTTACGCATTAGTTTCACTTGTTCCACGTTTGGACTCACACACCTGTCACCAATCATGCCACTGTTATTTAAGCCTGTCTTTTTCTGTTGGTCGGCCTGGCGACATTAACTCTGTTATCCCTGTTACTCCATTGATTACGTGTTCCATGCCATAGTTCCATGCTTTTCAAGTAAGTGTTTGTTTATTCATATCACAGTTAGCAAGTGTTATTTATTTAATGTTCATAGTTTTTGCCCAAGTTCTAGTTTTGTTTTCTTAGCCAAGTTTGTACTTCCGCCTTGTGCGCGCCTTTTGTTTCTTTTGTTAGTGTAAAAATAAATGTCTTTACGCACGCCATGTCCACTCCAACTTTCCTTGCAACTTGGGAAAACAAACAACCCATAGTTTGGGGCGGTATAGCTCGGTTGGTAGAGCGGCCGTACCAGCAACTTGAGGGTTGCAGGTTCGATCCCCGCTTCCGCCATCCTCGTCACTGCCGTTGTGTCCTTGGGCAAGACACTTTACCCACCTGCTCCCAGTGCCACCCACACTGGTTTAAATGTAACTTAGATATTGGGTTTCACAATGTAAAGCGCTTTGAGTCACTTGCGAAAAAGCGCTATATACTGTAAATGTAATTCACTTCACACTTCACACATTTAATATTTTCTGTCCGAGAAGATAATTCTTCTCACTAAGCAGATTTTATTTTAGAGTGTTTTACTTGTTTTAAGTGTTTTGGTCCTAAATTATCTCAGTAAGATATTACAGCTTGTTGCTGAGATTGTATGACCTATATTGAGTAAAACATGCTTGAAACCAGAATATCAACTGTTGCAAAGCTGTGTCATCAACACTCACAAGTATAAAACTACTTTTTTTAAGTAATAATTTCTTACTTCAAGCATGAAAAAAAAAATCATGATGCCGAGCGCATATCATTATGTCAAGATAATGGCACTAGCATTTGCTTAATTTAAGAATATTTTTCAACATGTTGGGCAAAAAGGTCTCTTTTTTTTCTACCAAGAGAAGTGCACTTGTTATTAGTGAGAATATACGTATTTTAAGGTATTTTTGGGTTCATTGAAGTTAGCTAATTTTACTTGTTTTGGAAAGTCTTGACAAGCCAAATTTTCTTGTTCTATTGGCAGATAATTTTGCTTAGTTCAAATAAAATACCCCTAATTTTTGTATTTTTTTTTCTTGTTTTTGAACACTGACTTTTTGCAGTGTACTCTTCTTTAGTTTAAACAGTTGTTTAAACAAACAAGCTTGTTTACCTCTTCAGATGACAACGCTGATCTCTTTATTTTTGGTACAATGTGACCCCAGCTCATTGTGATTACTTACAGATGTCCAAAGTTCTCCAGAAAGCAAAATAAATTCACATTTAGTCTGTAGTTGCAAGTTGATGCTCTTGTTTGTGTAGTAATTAGTTTATCCTTGCTGTAATCGTGCCTCTCCAAAGTATTGTACGACAGATCAGCTGTGGTGATATAAATGACATCTTCTTGCAGGACTTGGTCTTCACAGATGTAAGATGTCCTACATGTGGTGGCTGTCTGTTTAGCAAAGGCATATGTTTAACTTAAATGTGCTACTTTTGTTGACAACATTGAATCGGTAAACTGTGCCAGTGTAGCATTCTTCTCTGCTTCTTGTCCATGTAGCTAGCATTCATGCTGGCATGTAGCTATCGGCCCAACAGCCCCAGCTGACCGGCAGCAGCCGTCACTGCTCGCTGAGGACGGTGACTGCTGCCTGCTTTCACCTCAGAGTCTCCAAGACACAAAAAAGTCTCGAATATCCCCAGGAAAAGTCATTAGATTTGTTGCTAGTAGCTGTTTACAAAAGAAGTCACCAAGAGGATTGACAACACTGTCGGCGCAATCTTCGAGTACGTGTTTCGCTTTAAGATGGTATTTTAACCTTGACATGCACCAATGCTAAAAACGTTTGTCGCTGCAATACCAACAAGTTACATTAGTTTTATCCAAAGTTCTGTTTTGAAGGGAAATTGACCGCCTCTTATAGCATCTTCCGGGTTAAGCCATAACCTGGAAGTGATTAATCTTCATTCATATTTGATAACCCTATAATTTATTTTTTATAATCACATGCGTTAATGCTTTGGGGTTGACAGCCCTAATAATATTTAATACCTTAAAGGCCTACTGAAACATTACTACTACCGACCACGCAGTCTGATAGTTTATATATCAATGATGAAATCTTAACATTGCAACACATGCCAATACGGCCGGGTTAGCTTACTAAAGTGCAATTTTAAATTTTGCGCGAAATATCCTGCTGAAAACGTCTCGGTATGATGACGTCAGCGTGTGACGTCACGGATTGTAGAGGACATTTTGGGACAGCATGGTGGCCAGCTATTAAGTCGTCTGTTTTCATCGCAAAATTCCACAGTATTCTGGACATCTGTGTTGGTGAATCTTTTGCAATTTGTTCAATGAACAATGGAGACAGCAAAGAAGAAAGCTGTAGGTGGGAAGCGGTGTATTGAGGCCGGCTGCAGCAACACAAACACAGCCGGTGTTTCACTGTTTACATTCCCGGAAGATGACAGTCAAGCTTTACCATTGGCCTGTGGAGAACTGGGACAACAGAGACTCTTACCAGAAGGACTTTCCCAGTGCTAACATATGTTACCAAAATAAATCAGAAAAGAAAGAAAACAGATTGAACAATAAATATCTATATTTGTCACAATTAGATATTGAACTTTGTAAAACATTTCCCACGGAGGAAATGTTGGCTTTGACATCAATATGCTACATTACAGGTGTCAAACTCAAGGCCCGGGGCCACATCCTTTTATTTGGCCCTCGAAAGAAAATAAATACTTTTTATCTGCTTGACTTATGATTTTAAAGCAAGTTATTCATCAAATTGCCAATTTTTTTAAACAGATTTTATAGCAACTTTGTGAAATTTACTGTGGTTTTGCAGCATTTTACTGTACATGAAAAAACAGTACGACTGGAAAAAACACTGTAAATTTTACGGAATTTTTTTCAAGACTAACCTGTCAATTTTTTACTCTATCTAAATCTAAAACATTTTTTTACATTGTACATAAAGAAAATAAATCATCAAATGCATAGGAAATTGTGTAATAATATCATTCACTGCTAGAAGTGGCCCTGTGAGGGCAAACATAACTGCAATATGGCCCTGAATTAAAACAAGTTTGACACCCCTGTGCTACATTATATCATGTTTTAAACCGTATTTAACGACAGAACATGAAGGTATTTACTTACAAGTGATGTTTTATTATTATTATTATTTAAACATTTTTAATTTTGTCCAGCAGCAGACAAGGCATGTGTGCTGCCTATGACACGCACGGGCAATTAAATATAAAATTTTCCTACAGTACATGTAAATTTGCTCTGATTTTAAATATAATGTACACATCTTTGTACATGTGTTACATCATTATATTATGCAGATTTAAGTTATAAGACTTAAGTCAATTTAATGTAGGTCGAAACACAACAGATTGTGTAATACTGTAAATCGATTTGCGTTACAAAAAAACCATTGTCCAACTATACACTCAGAACAAGACGTTATTTCAACTATAAACTCACTTTAGACATGTCTTTAGGTGTATTATGATTAATGTAGTCTTGTTAGGTATAAGTCTCCTATCCCCACTATTTAGGGCCGCTAACATCACAAGTTTCACCCAGCCAAGTCTAGTGGCCGAGTGAGACCTCTTTTTCACTGTGGCTACATATTATCTTTGTGCCGCATTCTGTTAGTCCAGGGGTCGGCAACCTTTACCAGTCAAAGAGCCATTTTGACCAGTTTCACAAATTAAAGAAAACAATGGGAGCCACAAAAAAATTTTGAAATTTAAAATGAAATAACACTGCATACAAAGTTTTATTTTTGCTTTGTGCTATGTATAAACCAAGGGTCTCAGACACGCGGCCCACACTTTAATATGAAAATTGAATGTTAGTGCGGCCCGCGGGTTTTACATGAATGGCGCTAGACAGCGTCATGCGTGCCATGATGGTACAGCATTTAGCACCCACTACAACCAGCGTGCCTGATCAGCCACACGTTGTATGAGGCTTCTGCTTGCTCAAGTAGGTGACAGCAAGGCATACTTGCTCAACAACCACACAGGTTACACTGACGGTGGCGGTATAAAAAAAACTTTAACACTCTGACTAATAATGCGCCACACTGTGAACCCACACCTAACAAGAATGACAAACACATTTTGGGAGAACATCTGCACCGTAACACAACATAAACACAACAGAACAAATACCCAGAATCCCATGCAGCCCTAACTCTTTCGGGCAACATTATACACCCCCGCTACCAAACCCCGCCCACCTCAACCAACGCACAGAGGGGGGGAGGGGGGGTGTTGATGTGTGAGAGAGCAGGGTTGGGGTGGGGGCGGGGTTTGGTGGTAGAAGGGGTGTATAATGTAGCCCGGAAGAGTCAGGGCTGCATGGGATTCTGGGTATTTGTTCTGTTGTGTTTATGTTGTGTTAAGGTGCAGATGTTCTCCCGAAATGTGTTTGTCATTTTTGTTTGGTTTTGGTTCAAGGTGTGGCGCATTATTAGTAAGAGTGTTAAAGTTGTTTTATATGGCCACCATCAGTGTAACCTGTGTGGCTGTTGAGCAAGTATGCCTTGCTGTCACGTACGTGTGCAAGCAGAAGATGCATACTGTATTACAAGGGGCTGGGCTGGCACGCTGTTATTACAGATTGTAGAGGGCCCAAATACTGTACCATTATGGCACGCCCTTATTATAATTGTAAGGGTGAAAATCTTGTTATAATTGTAAGGGTGAAAATCGGAGAATATTAATCCCGGGAGTTTT
>NC_084565.2:18107500-18170000 GCF_033978685.3 Nerophis lumbriciformis
ACATGGAACGTCCCGATGCAGTTTAGCTTTTAAACTGCTGGATACTGCATGCTTAGACACAAAAGATCGTCAATTAGCTCTGATCTCAAGTTTTCATCAATGAAGTCAGCATTGAATTGGATTTTTGGAGAAAAAACACAGACTGCTTCCAGTGTTGGAATTAAACAGGAAAGTGCATAGGTCACAGAACAGACAAGACCGAGAGGCAAGTCATGGCCTCAAAAGGATCAACAGAAAACACCTCTGCCCGACACAAATCCCCTGGACAGGAATGGTCGCAGATCAAAGCGTGCCATCTGTGAGTCTACATTTCACTGGGTTAAAGACTGTCCACACAAAGGTGAGCAAGTCAAGTTAACGGGAGATTGTAAAACTAATAATGTAGAAAAGTGCAATATCAATATTTGTTTACAAAATAGTTCTCTACTGAAGCTGAAATCTTCATGTCAGAGTGTTTTGGCACAGCAATCATTTGCTAATGATTTTCCTAAAATGCATGGCTGGTTGTTTGTCTATATCAGTGGTTTTCAAACTTTTTTCACCACCTCCGAAAACATCGGAGATAACCAGGTCTTGACAACTACAGGAGGTAACACTGAAGGAAATAAAAACATTGAGGTTGAAGAAGTGAGCTGCGAGGAAGAAGTGCTTACAGTCACAGAAGAATTGAGCGCAGCGGATAAAAATAATACAGTTAAAACTTCACAAACAATTTGGGCACGCCTCTGCTGACAAGCTACAGAAGCATCTAAAAGGTTCAGGCAACAGTGACAGAGTGTGTCACCATACTACAGAAAATTGTGAGTGAATGTGAAATATGCCAAAAATACAAAAAGACTACACCAAAGCCAGCTGTTAGTCTACCACTAGCATCACAGTACAACGAGATGGTAGCAGTAGATCTTCATGTGCTTAAACCAGGTCTATGGTATCTACTTGATTACTTATTGATCAGTTCACAAGGTTCAGTGCTGGCAGCATTCTGACCACAAATAAATAATTTGAGATAGTGAAACACTTTGTCCACGACCTGATTAGTTTGCATAGCTCACCACAGAAACTGTTCACTGACAATGGGGGAGAGTTTAACAATGATGAGATGAGAGATATGGCTGAAAATTTCAACATATAAATGAAGACAATAGCTGCCTACAGCCCATGGAGCAATGGACTTCCGGAGCGTCACAATCAAACACTCACTGAGATCATATTAAAAGTGAAAGGAAGTAGCTGTTGTGACTGGAAGACTGCAATGGACTGGGCTCTTATGCAAATAACACCATGCAAAGTTTCGATGGCTACATTCCCCATCAATTGTTTTTTCGACAAAATCCCAATCTGCCCTCTGTGCTAACTGACAAACCCCCAACACTAGAGGGCACAACAAAAAGTGAGTGGGTAGCAAAACACATCTCCGCTTTACATGCATCAAGAAAGACTTTTACAGAAGCAGAGTGTTCAAAAAGAAAACGGAGGGCCCTGCGTAAACAAATACGCCATACAGATGAGCAATGCAACACTGGTGACAAAGTATATTACAAGAGAGTGGATTGCCAGAAGTGGAAAGGACCAGGAGTTGTAATCGGTCAGGATGGTGCCGTGGTCTTTTGTCAGACACGGAGAAACCTTCATTAGAGTTCATCATCTCAGATTACAAAAGGTGAACATAGAAAATGTAAATCAACATGTCACAGAGGATGACATATTAAATGACACAGACATTTAGCATGGACAAGTGACTGCTAACGACAAAATAGAGGATTCATTCTGTCACTGAGATGCAAGGAGAAAGACAGGTTGAAGCAGAACATCACACTAATGACTATTCTGAACAGGACAGTGATAATGAGCAAAGACCCAATGTCCTTTTAAAAACAGGCTAAAGTGTGAAATACAAAGATAAAGACTATGGTGTTTTTCACACAGCTAAAATCTTGGGTTGTGCAGGCAAAGCTATGGGTAAATATAAACACTGGTACGCTTGCAATGTATTGAGCCCTTTAATGTGGCAGGTACTACTGTAGCAGCTGACATGTCAGATGTAGAGAACCTCCAAGTGGAAACAACTGTTACTGACACTGGTACCAATGATGTAAGTGGAGATATATTTGTAGAAGTACATGACGACGTGACCAACAGATTGTTGGTCACCTCCTTGACTACACTAAGATGAATACAGAAATGTATAGAGACATCCTGGATGAAAGCCAATGCTTCCCATTTAACCTAATGAAGCTTGAGAGGCGCTGCAAAGATGAATGGGCCAAGAGTAATGGCCGAAACTGCCAAGAGATAGGTGTGCTAAGCCTGTGGCATCATATTAAAAAATACGTGAGGCTGTGATTGCTGCCAAAGGTGCATCAACAAAGTACTAAACAGAGGCTATGAATATTTACCTAAAGGTGTTTTTTTTTTAGTTTTTTAGTTGTAATTAAATTGCAAATTAAAATAAAAACCTTTTCACATTGTCATATAGGGTATTATGTGTAGAATCTTGAGGACAAAAATAAAGAATATGCAATATATCTGCAATATAACAAAATGTGGAAAAAGTGAAGCGCTGTGAATACTTTCCGGATGCACTGTACACACACACACACACACACACACACACACACACACACACACACACACACACACACACACACACACACACACACGCAGGACATATACACTTCACACACACACACACGCAGGACATATACACTTCACACACATGCACACACCGCACATATACGCCACACACACACTAAAGACAAGGAGATAAAGACACAATTGATAAAAAAATACTCAACCTGAACAAAGTGAGCGCAGTCTCACCGAAGGTTAAACAATCATCCTCTGTTAGCATGCTGAGGTAGGCTGCTTTCATATATGCATAGGTGGCCTGAAGAGAGAAAAGAATGGTTATAGCTGCAATCCAATCTTTCCTTTCTAAATGAGAAGCAGAAAAAGGAAGTTGAGAGCACAAAATTGTTCCTATATTTTTTTAATCCATTTGGCTTTCTCAGCAATGGTGACATTAAATTTGTTGTTAAAAATAAAACGGGTGATTTGCACTTTTTTCGGCAGTATTGTCTGACATGTCTAGCATGTCAGCCGAATGTGAGGAGTGTGTAAGTGCACTATTCGTCATTTGCTGTTTGGAGTTCAACCAAAACTTTGTGGAATATGCCTTCAAAGTCAAAAATCATCATCATGCGGGATGTCTGCAAATCTTGTGAGACTTGGGCTTTGTGAGCATCTAAAAGCATGTTTTGCTTTTTCTTCATAATGCCATAACAGTGTGTTTGTACCAGCAATGGTACAGAGACAGAGTGTGATGATAACTATACAACAGTGATAGTGACAATGGAAATAGTCTGGCTGCTTTGCACAGTTGAAGCAATACATGCACAAACTAATTCTACCAAGCAAATGCTTATACAACCTTAAACAACAATACCTTTAGAAATGTCGGGAGGTCACAGTATCGCTCTGTAAGTTTGACTATATTTTGGTCTAATTTGATTTTATCATACAGTGGTACAGTGGTACACCTTTTTTTTTTTTTTTACATTTTACAGAATTATAAAAGTCTAAATCTAATTTAAAAATGACCAACAGAGTTAATGAAAGTTTCATGGACGGATGAATTTACATATTAAAGAGTTCAAGGCTCTACATATACACCTGTTCCCACAAGTATTTAGTAGGAAACCATATATAAAGTTAATCAATGTAGTAAAAAACACAGATATTGATTAGTTTATAACTTATTGAGATTTTTGATTGCTTGCATGTACTAAACACCCAAAGCTTCCTTTTACAATGTCCATTCAATATTACACTTGTTGTTCTCCAAAGTTATTTTACTTCCCTAAAACAGTGTTACATGGTGGGGATTAGTTGTACAGTAGAAAAAGAACAAGAACAAAAAAAAGTAATTCCTCCTTTCTTTTCTACTTATCTGTCTCAACTGATAACACAACAGACACCATCAAATGTGAGTAAAACCAACACCTGTGAGCATACTTCACTTTAAATACTGGCAAGAACTCGTTCATGCAGAAGACGACCCCACCTTGGACCAGGAGTTCTCTTTGCTAAGTAGGTCAGCATAAAAGTAGGCCATCTTCCAGTGCCTCTGATATGTGAAGCACCACATCAGCTCCCAGTAGCACATGTGATGGAACTGCTTCCACTGCTGCTGAGCCTCACAACATTCCTCAAAACGCTTGATAGCCTGATAGAGATACACAGAACAATCATCAATGTGTTTCTTGTGGTCTGTGTCCTGGGTTTTGTTTCATTGCTGATTTTTTCGGGAACAACCCCATACGCCCATTTAATTGTTTTCTACCTACCTAATATGATACATGTACTGTAAACACTACAAAACAACCGTCAGAACTGATGAATTAATCCACTGGGAGTAACATGTAAAACATTGTCAACTGTGTTAATGTGACAATGTCACTTACAGCGTCCAGATTGCCTCTGATCTCCTCAATTCGACCAGCAAAGAACAAGAAGATGGATCCCTATGAGAGAAACAACCCACATTTTATCCACGACACATCGCACAACACAAAAAGCTTAAAACAACTCTCACACCTTGGGGTATTTCTTCAGAAAAGGCTGCAGCAGTTTTTCTGCATCTTCTACATCTCCTTCCCCAGTACCTGCAGCACATATAAAAAGCGCCAAACCAAATGATGAATGAATGTGTTGCCAGAGGCCTCCTAGAATGTGTCTGTGCGTGCGTGCGTGTGTGCGTGTGTGCGTGCGTGCGTGCGTGCGTGTGTGCGTGTGTTTACTTGCCTAGTATGAAGCTCATGAAAGTGTGATAACAAAGCAGCAGCATGTTACATAAGAAGGACCTGAAAGTACTGTCTGCAGAGCCCTCCTGTAGCTGCTGGAGGCCAAACTCCTGCACATAAATACGCACCAGAAAACACACAAAGACATTGTGAAAATATTTTGTGATGAATTACAGGTGCAAAGCATTATTGTATTTTATATACACATGTATATATGATGTGTGTATTTCAAAGTAAGTTCAAAAGACTTCAGTGGAAACAAAAATAATATATATTTCAAAGCAGTTGTTAACCAGGTTTGTCCTTAACGCCTTAAATTTTTTTACATCTGACATTACTGAAAAAATAATGCAGAAATAGATTTTGCTGCCAATTATAGCCCCATCTAAGGCCGAGACCCTAATGCTAATAATAATAAATAAAAATAGATAAATACTTGCTATAACTAACTGTCATCACACAAGTCAATAATGCCAAGACATAATCGAACAGCACTTTGGATATGTTGAATAGCAATAGTCTTATTCGATGTAATTTATTTTAAGTAAAGTTTTTATTTTTAATCAGTTTTAGACTCATTTGTGAAAATACACATATACACACATATATATATATATATATATATATATATATATATATATATATATATATATATATATATATATATATATATATATATATATACTGTATTTTTCGGACTATAAGTCGCAGTTTTTTTCATAGTTTGGCCGGGCTCCAGTGCAACTTATGTTTTTTTCCTTTTTTATTATGCATTTTCGACAGGTGCGACTTATACTCCGGTGCGACTTATACTCTGAAAAATACGATAGATATATATATATATATATATATATATATATATATATATATATATATATATATATACACATACATGTATATACACATACAAACCCTGTTTCCATATGAGTTGGGAAATTGTGTTAGATGTAAATATAAACGGAATACAGTGATTTGCAAATCCTTTTCAACCCATATTCAATTGAATGCACTACAGAGACAAGATATTTGATGTTCAAACTCATAAACGTTTTTTTTTTGCAAATAATAACTAACTTAGAATTTCATGGCTGCAACACGTGCCAAAGTAGTTGGGAAAAGGCATGTTCACCACTGTGTTACATGGCCTTTCCTTTTAACAACAGTCAGTAAACGTTTGGGAACTGAGGAGAAACATTTTTTAAGCGTCTCAGGTGGAATTCTTTCTCATTCTTGCTTGATGTACAGCTTAAGTTGTTCAACAGTCCAGGGGTCTCCGTTGTGGTATTTTAGGCTTCATAATGCGCCACACATTTTCAATGGTAGACAGGTCTGGACTACAGGCAGGCCAGTCGAGTACCCGCACTCTTTTACTATGAAGCCACGTTGATGTAACACATGGCTTGGCATTGTCTTGCTGAAATAAGCAGGGGCGTCCATGGTAACGTTGCTTGGATGGCAACATAGGTTGCTCCAAAACCTGTATGTACCTTTCAGCATTAATGGCGCCTTCACAGATGTGTAAATTACCCATGTCTTGGGCACAATTTGCTCACGCATTTGTTGACAAAGTGGTGACCCTCGCCCCATCCTTGTTTGTGAATGACTGAGCATTTCATGGAATCTACTTTTATACCCAATCATGGCACCCACCTGTTCCCAATTTGCCTGTTCACCTGTGGGATGTTCCAAATAAGTGTTTGATGAGCATTCCTCAACTTTATCAGTATTTATTGCCACCTTTCCCAACTTCTTTGTCACGTGTTGCTGGCATCAAATTCTAAAGTTAATGATTATTTGCAAAAAAAAAAATGTCTATCAGTTTGAACATCAAATATGTTGTCTTTGTAGCATATTCAACTGAATATGGGTTGAAAATGATTTGCAAATCATTGTATTCCGTTTATATTTACATCTAACACAATTTCCCAACTCATATGGAAACGGGGTTTGTATATGTGTGTATGTGTATGTGTATATATATATATATGTGTGTATGTATATATATATATATGTGTATATATATAATATATAATACATGTATTATCATATATAATAATATTATAATAATAATCATATATAATACATATATATATATATATATATATATATATATATGTATATATATATATATATATATATATGAGGCAGCACGGTGGAGGAGGGGTTAGTGCATCTGCCTCACAATTCGAAGGTCCTGAGTAGTCCTGAGTTCAATCCCGGGCTCTGGATCTTCCTGTGGGGAGTTTGCATGTTCTCCCCGTGACTGTGTGGGTTCCCTCCGGGTACTACGGCTTCCTCCCACCTCCAAAGACATGCACCTGGGGATAGGTTGATTGGCAACACTAAATCGGCCCTAGTGTGTGAATGTGAGTGTGAATGTTGTCTTGTCTATCTGTGTTGGCCCTGCGATGAGGTGGCGACGTGTCCAGGGTGCACTCCGCCTTCCGCCCGATTGTAGCTGAGATAAGCTCCAGCTACCCCCGCGATCCCGAAAGGGATAAGCGGTAGAAAATGGATGGATGGATGAATAATTGGTTTAATCAAGGGTATATTTTAGCTGGAGGAAAGTGGTAAAAGACTGAAATAAGTTATCCATCCATCCATTTTCTACCACTTGTCCCTCTTGGGGTCGCATGTTAAAGTACCAATGATTGTCACACACACACTAGGTGTGGCAAAATTATTCTCTGCATTTGACCCATCACCCTTGATCACCCCCTGGGAGGTGAGGGGAGCAGTGAGCAGCAGCGGTGGCCGCGCCCGGGAATCATTTTTGGTGATTTAACCCCCAATTCCAACCCTTGATGCTGAGTGTCAAGCAGGGAGGTAAGGTAATGAGTCCCATTTTTATAGTCACAGCTATATTTATGCAGGACATGATTCTGTCCTCTAGATGTCACTGTGGTCTTTGGTGCTTATGAGCTAGCCCACATCCAGTTCAGTGATTTTCCACAAATCACAACGCATCAACTGTCAATCATCTTTAACTCAGGAGGCGTCAACTAAATAAATTATTTTAACACTTCAAGGGGAGCTCACCTTATTACCAGAGAAGCCCACAAACTCTAGCAGCTTGAGCGTTCGTGTAGGCAACATGGAGATCATCTGCAAGATTAAGAGAGAGAGCTAATCAGGTTTATATTTAAAACGATCAGGGTAACTTAATTTTGATACGTTTTGTCGAAAATCATGCATTGTGAAGGTATAAGAGTAACATTAGACATCATGATTTTGGTATGGAATTGTTGTTGATTACTTACATATAACATATTACACACTTACCAGATTAAAGGCGCCTACTCCCAATTTGACTCCGCCCTCAAAATGACCATGATTGTCGCCATGACTATACCCAGTGGAATGGAGGACTCTGTGAAGATCTCTGCAGTTAGAAGAAAGGGAGGAAATTAGATCAGCCAATTACAGTAATAACATTAAAAAGAAGATTCAGCCTCTCACTTGTACGTCTGGTAGCTATTCCTCACTTTGATTCCTCCTTTGATGAAACTGATCATACTTTCATCCTGAGTGGAAGAAGTAGTTGTAGGGTACCGTAAATAAAAGCACACATGATGGCAGATAAGTTGGAGGCCTTAAAGGGGACCTATTATACAAAAACAACTTTTCTGACCGATTGGTACCTGTTTTTGTGTATTTGGGATCTGCATAAGTCCCGAAAATTTGAAATCAAACCATGAAGGTATGGCAGAGATATTTTTAAAACAATATGAGTGTAACGATTTGTTTGATTGATTGAAACTTTTATTAATAGATTGCACAGTACAGTACATATTCCGTACAATTGACCACTAAATAGTAACAGCCGAATACGTTTTTCAACTTGTTTAAGTCGGAGTCCAAGTTAATCAATTCATGGTACAAATATGTACTACCACCATAATACAGTCATCACACAAGTTAATCATCAGAGTATATACATTGAATTATTTACATTATTTACAATCCGGGGGGTGGCATGTGGAGGGGTTGGGGCGAGGGGGTTAGGTTGGGTTGCTATCAGCATACTTCAGTCATCAACAATTATATCATCAGAGAAATGGACATTGTAACAGTGTAGGTCTCACTTCGTAGGATATGTACAGCGAGCGGTGAACATAGTGAGCTCAGAAAGCATAAGAACAATTATATACATTTGATTATTTACATTTGATTATTTACAATCCGGGGAGGTGGGATGTGGTGGGGGAAGGGGGTTAGGCTAGGGTTGTAGCTGCCTGGAGGTGTTCTTCTAGTGCGGTTTTAAAGGAGGATAGAGATGCACTTTCTTTTACACCTGTTGGGAGTGCATTCCATATTGATATGGCATAGAAGGAGAATGAGTTAAGACCTTTGTTAGATCAGAATCTGGGTTTGACGTGGTTTGTGGAGCTCCCCCTGGTGTTGTGGTTATGGCGGTCATTTACGTTATGGAAGTAGTTGGACATGTACTTGGGTATCAGGGAGGTGTAGCGAATTTTATAGACTAGGCTCAGTGCAAGTTGATTTACTCTGTCCTCCACCCTCAGCCAGCCCACTTTGGAGAAGTGGGAAGGAGTGAGGTGTGATCTGGGGTGGAGGTCTAGAAGTAACCTGACTAGCTTGTTCTGGGATGTTTGGAGTCTAGATTTGAGGGTTTTGGAGGTGCTGGGGTACCAGGATGTGCATGCGTAATCGAAAAAGGGTTGAACGAGAGTTCCCGCTAGAATCCTAATGGTGCTTTTGTTGACCAGAGAGGAGATCTATAGAGAAATCTCGTTCGTTGGTTGACCTTTTTGATTACCTTGGTTGCCATTTTATCACAGGAAAGATTAGCCTCTAGAATGGAACCTTGGTAGGTGACCTCATCTTTCCTGGTGATAACAATGTCACCCACTTTAATAGTGAAGTCACTGACTTTCTTAAGGTTGATTTGGGACCCAAATAGGATGGATTCTGTTTTACCTAAGTGTATGGATAGCTTATTGTCAGCGAGCCAGGTGCAAATTCTACAGAGTTCGGCACTGAGAATTTTTTCTACCTGTGATTTGTCATTGCCGGATATCAGCAGGGCCGAGTCATTCGCAAACAGGAACAATTCACAGTCGCATTCGATTTGATTTTGTGGTTGCCGATACGACTCAGGGACGATATTCTTTTTTTAGAACGAAACGATCCAAAACGATTCAGTGAGTTGATATCGATTCAGTAACTTTTTGGTGACATAAATAATGGATACTGGACATTGCAGGTGACATTTCCTATAGTCCTGTTATTTATTTTAAGGGAATTATGTCACGGCGCGGGCTCGAACCCGCTTTTCTCCGGCAGCTGGGTCTGCCAGCACCTCCGTTGGCAGCGCGCCGAGACACGCCCCTGCTCGCGCTGGCCGCGTCACGCTCACATGCCGGCAAGGCTGTGGGCGATCAGCAATCTGCACACCTGGGACTGATGAGGGGGAGCTGTATAAAGTCCAGTGGACCCAAGGATCCTGGCCGGAACATAATCTTCTGTTCTCTGTTACAGTAAGCTGTCCTGTATCTGGCTTTCCTTCGCGTTCAGTGTCCTCCCGCTTCCATGCTCATTTGTCCACTGTCTTCTACCTTGTGCCCCGCAGTGTTTTCTTCCGTCGCCTTGGTTACGAGCTGTGAGTTTCGCTCCCTTGGACTTCCACCCTGGATCTCGACTGCCTTCCCGGATCTCGACCCCCCTCGCATGGACACAGACTCTGATGCCTCTCTCTCTCGCCCTGGATCGTTTGCCTGTCTCACGGACTTCCCAGATCAGCCTCACCCCTTGGACTTTCGAGTTTGGAACAACACCTCCCGGTAACACTCAACAGATAACTGCTTCACATAGTCTCACACCATACACACTCTTGAATTTAGTCACACTCCATTTCCTTAGTTTAAGTATATTTAGTATTGTGTATCAATATATATATTGTACATATATATAATAAAAAATACATAGAGCTATATTACCCCCTTGTGGTTCTGTGCCGTCACAACTCCCTCCTCCAACCATAACAGTAAGTTCCGGCCAAATTATTTATAAGGACCTGATGGCACAGTTTTTCCTTAGCCCCGTTCCCAGTGTCTTTAGCCCCACCTTCATTGACTTTTTTTTTTTTTTTTTGCCACTCAAATGTTTCTAGTCCTGATCGCCTATCTTGGAGGGGAATGTTTAGCGGTGATATTGACGAAGAGGAATTTACCCGCCACACTAACACCCTCCTCCACCCTCAGTGACAGTTCCTCGTTGGACAGGAAGGTGGTAACCAGCAAGCCCGTTACCACCTGTCTTTCGGTTTGCCAAGCCGCACCCACCAACCACACTACCAGCACCAGCACCCAGGCTGGTCCCCGTACCAGCACCAGCACCCAGGCTGGCCCCGTACCCGCACCAGCTCCCAGGCTGGCCCCCGTACCAGCACCAGCTCCCAGGCTGGCCCCCGTACCAGCACCAGCTCCCAGGCTGGCCCCCGAGTCAGCGCCAGCTCCCAGGCTGGCCCCCGAGTCAGCGCCAGCTCCCAGGCTGGCCCCCGAGTCACCACCTGTTCCACGGCTAGCAGCACCACGGCTAGCAGCACCACGGCCAGCAGCACCGGCTTTAGAACCACGGCCAGCGCCGACTTCAGCACCACGACCAGCTCCTCAGCCTATGTTCTCCACGTCTCCGGCTCCTCAGCCTGTGTCCTCCACGTCTCCAGCTCCGACGACATCATCCTCCACGTCTTCGGCTCCGACGACATCGTCCTCCACGTCTCCAGCATCGTCGCCCCCGCGACCTCCGGCTGGCCGGCCGCACAGGCGGCCATCAGGCGCCAACAGGAGCGACGCCCAGGACATGGCCGTGGTACTCGTGGGCTGCTGTGGTTATGGCGCCACTCACGTCCGCCTTCCCGACGGCCTAGAAGGTGGCCGTTCCTTGGCTGTTCGACTCGCCGGCTGCAGCACCGGTCTACTCTCCGCAGCCACCAGACTCGTCCCCGGTGAATTCGGGGATACGTGGGCTGGCGACACCCCACCAGTTGACCCCTCCACCCTCCCTTGGGGGTAAGGTCACGGCGCGGGCTCGAACCCGCTTTTCTCCGGCAGCTGGGTCTGCCAGGACCTCCGTTGGCAGCTTGTCGAGACATGCCACTACTCGCGCTGGCCGCGTCAGCAATCTGCACACCTGGGACTGATGAGGGGGAGCTGTATAAAGTCCAGTGGACCCAAGGATCCTGGCCGGAACATAATCTTCTGTTCCCTGTTACAGTGAGCTGTCCTGTATCTGGCTTTCCTTGTGCATTCTCACGTTCAGTGTCCTCCCGCTTCCATGCTCATTTGTCCACTGTCTTCTACCTTGTGCCCCGCAGTGTTTTCTTCTCTGATTTTACTGTTTACAAATACAAAGTAATATAAAAAAAAAACCTGAATCTCTTCAGGTTAAATAAGCAGTGGTTTGACCTGCTCCTACTCTCATTTTAATAAACAGCTACAATAGCTGAAAAAAGTCACACAACACAATAACATAGCACAATGACACATAACAGCTATAGGCCAAAACACGACAATACGAGTGACAGCGGACAGGTTTCGACAAATCACCAACTTCCTGAGACGGAAAACAATGTAATGTTGGAAAAGTAAGTAAAGTGTGACCACTTTTTCAGTCATAAATTACTTTTTTTAACTTTTTCAATAATACTAATATACTACGTTAAAGAAGTTGGTCCGTTGCTGGAACTTGCTCCGCTGTCACTTCTGTCGCGTCCTTTGTGGCCTAAAGTTGTTGCGGCTTTATATTATTGTGTTGTGTCATTTGTATTTGTTGTGACTTTTGCAATCTTGCTGCAGCTGAAAGTTGTTGTGTTGTAATTTATGATATTGTCTTGCCTTTGCCTTTGTTGTGACCTTTCTCAGCCACCGTAGCTATTCGCCATTCTTGTTTAGCCGACTGATGGCGATGACGTCACAGACGGGCAGACAGACTTGAATAACGTTCAACGTCCTTTATCATTAAAAGTGTTAAACTTCATAAAAAGTCTGTCGTTCTTTAATTCAATGTTTTCCTTTTTCTAGTATAAACAAATCAATCGATTTACGTTTAAAACAATGTTGTATTGATATGTATCTTCCGGAAGGCAAGCTTGCCGAGCAAAGATCGATGTAGTTGAATCTAAGGAATATAAATCAATATATTGATTAATCGGTACACCCCTATAAAACAATCTTGACAAGCCGTTTGGAATTTGCCCGATATGTTAAATTTTTTCCAAGTGTGACATCATCGGATATCCCCATATATGACAGAGATTTACCCGAAGAGCTTTGCGCGAGTCCTACATTGTAGTCCGACGCTGTAGTCAATAAGTTCCGAGGGTCCCTGGTTCAATCCCCACCTACTACCAACCTCGTCATGTCCGTTGTGTCCTGAGCAAGACACTTCACCCTTGCTCCTGATGGGTGCTGGTAGCGCCTTGCATGGCAGCTCCCTCCATCAGTGTGTGAATGTGTGTGTGAATGGGTAAATGTGGAAGTAGTGTCAAAGCGCTTTGAGTACCTTGAAGGTAGAAAAGCGCTATACAAGTACAACCCATTTATCATTAATTTATCTATCCTCCTGTTGTGGGGCGCAGACTGGCTCATACATGCACATGCAGCCTCCGCTGTTGCAATTTCTAATACAAAGTAGCGTATAGTTCTAACTTGTATCTGTCAAAGGACTCGATATGGAGGCGCTAAGAACTACAACTTGGCTGGCAGGGAGAAGATGCAGTCAAAGTGTAAATAAGGCTGCCCTGTAAACGTCGCATCCTGAAGAGACGGTCTGTAGAACATGATCTATGTTAATTTTTTATCAAATAGCCATCATAACATGTTATGTACTATAGACCACATGGAAGTGTTTTAAATTTAGAAAATAAATCATAATATGATCCCTTTAAGGGAGTGTTGGTAGGCCCAGGTACTGACCTGCAGAAAGGTGAGCGCTGCCCTCTGCAGGAGGCACTCAGCATAACAGACTTCAGCATGGAGCTCGTCTGTAAAAAAAAATAAAATTAAACATTTTTAGATATCTCAGTCAGACAGCTTCTTAGCAGATCCCAGCGGCGACAGTGCAATCCCACAGATGCTGACCTTCTGTGAAGTTCTTGGAAAAACTGGACTTCTTGCGGTGCCTGATGAGAAGAGCAGACAAAATCAGTTTTGTGCCTTTCAGCTGAGTGTGCTTACACCTAACAAGGCAAACAATCAAAATCAGTACATAAGAAGCTGTGATGTACCGTCAGTGCAGGCAGGTCACGCAGAGCCGGAATTTTCTGTTTGATCCCAATTGTAACAGCGCTAAAGTCAATTTATCAGCTACAGTCAGCAACAAGTCTGACTGCCAAAATAGGGTATATACAGAATATCCAAGCTCATACTTTTTCAAACTGGATCTTCAGACAGAACAGAAGGTAGTCAGAACTTTACAAAGAAGTAACATGCTTTCTTGAAGAATGTCACTGACTGCAATAAAGAACAGGATGTCAAGTATATTGTTTATTTCCATCAATACCTACAAAACGCCACTAGGTTTGGTTTAAAACCACGTTCTTGTTTGAACTGATTAAACGTCTGTCAAATGGCTTTAATGAGGGAGTGTAATTTATTTCATTTTTTTATTATAAGATGGCTCTCTTTAAACGTGTATTACAGTAATGTTCAAATGTTTCTTAGGTGATTAAGGTTTTATGGTAGTGGCCATACTTGCCAACCTTGAGACCTCAGATTTCGAGGGGAGGAGTATATTTACAGCTAGAATTCACCAACTCGAGTATTTCATTCATATATGTATATATATATATATATATACATATATATATATATATATATATTAGAGATGCGCGGTTTGCGGGCACAACCGCGGAGTCCGCGGAGTATCCGCGGATCGGGCGGATGAAATTTTAAAAAATTTGATTTTATCCGCGGGTCGGGTCGGGTCGGGTCGGGCGATTGAAATAAAAAAAATTTGATTTTAAATAGATTCAGGCGGGTGGCAGTTAAACCAATTCGGAAATATATATACATAGTTAAATGTTGTTACCCACATACGAAAAACGAGCAGGCACATGCTGCATATGCCACAACAGAAGGAAAAAAAAAAAAGAGATGGACACTTTTACGGAGCGGAGAAGGCCCCCGACGCCTCGCCGGGGTCCGGGACCGAGGCCCCTTCCCCCGAGAGGGCCCCACCGGGAGCCGTAGCTGAGGCGATCCGCGAGAAGGGCCCGACGCACGTCCAGGGTCACCACCGCGCCCACCGCACCGACACCCCGCCTCGTCCGCCTTCGCCGCGGCTGGCGTCACGCTCAGCAGGTAAGCAGCTTACCTGCCTGCCACCCCCGTGGCCAGGGGCTCGTAACAGGGGTCACTCCGCGCGCTCCGCCCGCGCAGCTTACCTGCCCGCCACCCCTGTTGCCGGGGGCGCGTAACAGGGGTCACTCCGTGCGCAGTGCGCTCACGAAAGGGGTGGGGCTCACCCTGGTTGATATAGACAGCAGCTAGGACGGTGGCCATGGACGTCGGAACCCGCTAAGGAGTGTGTAAAAACCCACCTGCCGAATCAACTAGCCCTGAAAATGGATGGCGCTGGAGCGTTGGGCCCATACCCGGCCGTCGCCGGCAGCGAGACGCGCTTGGAGGTGCGCTCAGCGCGGCGCGCTCAGCGCGGCTCCCATATGATTGCGCACTGGTGTGCGTCTGGGTCGTGACAGCGTGGCACGCGAATGTCTGTGCTGCATTGGATCAGTCTCCTTTCTTTAACAGGCAAAAGCTTTATAACCTCACTAATGCCTTGCATTGTCTATATTAGATATATAACAACGGGTGGGTGCGGGCGGATGGCGGGCGGATGCGGTTCTGATCAAATGTTAGATCGGGTGGATTGCGGATGGTTGACGACTTTCTGATGCGGTTGCGGATGAAATAATTGCCTATCCGCGCATCTCTAATATATATATATATATATATATGTATGTATGAAATACTTGACTTTCAGTGAATTCTAGCTATATATATATTTATTTTATTATATATATAAATAAAAGAAATACTTGAGTTTCAGTGTTCATTTATTTACACATATACACACACATAACACTCATCTACTCATTGTTGTACTTGAAAGTACAATGCAATACAATTCCGGGGCAATGGCACCTATCAAATACACAGTAATGAAAACACAGTTGTTCTACTAACTGTACTGTGTGTTATGAGAGTAGAGTATGTGTGTGTGTGGCCCTTTAATAGGTGACAGCATGTGAGGTGAGTGACGTCAGTGAGTGTGTGGGCGAGAGAAGAGAGGGAGCGGTAGCGAGTGCGGGGAGGGACTAGTTGGTTTTGTGTTGGATTGGCTGTGTGCAAGCAATCAATAAAGCAAGATTTGCAACTAATCGCTGGACTCATCATTCACCCTAAAGTCGTCCGCTGTGGAGACCCACTGCCGGGTAAGGTGAAAGGTGTTGCCCCGAGCATACATCGGCCCTGGAGAAGTATCTCCCCTGCACTCTTAGACTATGGTCTCGTTCTTCTGCTTTGTCTCCTTGTGTGCGCACACTGGACTCAGGTCCGCATTTTCGGGAGAAAATTTCTTCCGGGAGGTTTTCGGGAGAGGCGCTGAATTTCGGGAGTCTCCCGGAAAATCCGGGAGGGTTGGCAAGTATGGTAGTGGCAGTCATACTTGCCAACCTTGAGACCTCTGATTTCGGGAGGTGGGGGATGGGGGATGGGGGGTGAGGCGGGGGGTGTGATTGGAGGCGTGGTTAAGAGGGGAGGAGTATATTTACAGCTAGAATTCACTAAGTCAAGTATTTCATATATATATATATATATATATATATATATATATATATATATATATATATTTCTGTGTGGAGTTTGCATGTCCTCCCCGTGACTGCGTGGGTTCCCTCCGGGTACTCCGGCTTCCTCCCACCTCCAAAGACATGCACCTGGGGATAGGTTGATTGGCAAAACTAAATTGGCCCTAATGTGTGAATGTGAGTGTGAATGTTGTCTGTCTATCTGTGTTGGCCCTGCGGTGAGGTGGCGACTTGTCCAGGGTGTACCCCGCCTTCCGCCCGATTGTAGCTGAGATGGGCTCCAGCGCCCCCCGCGACCCCAAAGGGAATAAGCGGTAGAGAATGGATGGATATATATATATATATATATATATATATATATATATATATATATATGTACATCCTGAAAATATGCAAACAAAACAGTGTTTAGATAATTGATACTTCAAACTTGCATAAATAAATCTTAACTTGCTTCTGAGAGCTTCAAAATGTAATGAATAAAATGCTAAAGTTGTTGATAAACAAGCAATTATTTTAATAATTAAATATGGTCATTTTATAAAAATACAATTAATTTTGATGTTTTTAGCAAAATATAGTAAAAATGTATTTAGTTGTTTGTTTTTTTTAATTAATAAATATATTTATTTTTAGGTAAGATAAACATAATAATACAATTTATCTCTAGTCTGGATGATTTAGTTCTTGTCACCCTGTTGTCCTCCCGTCTCTTCCCCAAGGATGGCTCCATGAGCTGGGCAAACGCCTGAAGATGCCCAACGTCAACAACACGGTCGGCGGTCCGTCGGTATGCAGCTCGTACATCGCCGCCCTCTACTTCACCCTCAGCAGCCTGAGCAGCGTCGGCTTTGACAACGTGTGCGCCAACACGGACGCCGAGAAGATCTTCTCCATCTGCACCATGCTCATCGGCGGTATGCCGGACGCCTCCTATGGAATAACGTGATTGGGCAGGCACACTGTTTATATCGTGGGAAAGCGGACGTGAAAAAAGGCTGTCCTCACTCAGGTCCGCATGGAGCTGGAGGGGGCGTGGCCTCCAGCTTCGGCTGAAAATCGGGAGATTTTCGGGAGAATATTTGTCCCGGGAGGTTTTCGGGAGAGGTGCTGAATTTCGGGAGTCTCCCGGAAAATTCGGGAGGGTTGGCAAGTATGGTGGCAGTTTTAATCTGGGACAAATTAAATCCCTTATGTTATTCCTTTGGGATTTTTTCGAAATGTTTACATTTTGTAAGTAAATTTCATCATCCATCCATCCATCCATCTTACTCTGCTTATCCAATGTTGTGTCGCAGGGAAACCAGCCTAAAGACACATTAACTGTTAGCTAACAAGCAAAGAAGCCCAGACTTCCCTCTCCCCAACTACTTAGTCCAGCTCTTCCCGGGGGATCACGAGGTGATTCCAGGCCAGCTGATAGACATAGTCTATCCACCTGGGTCTTCTCCGGGGTATCCTACCAGTCGGACGCGCCCTAAGCACCTCCCCAGGGAAGCGTTCAGGGGGCACTCTGGCCAGATGCCCAAATCACCTCATCTGGCTCCTCATGATGTGGAGGAGCAGCAGCTTTACTCTGAGCTCCTCCAGAATGATAGAGCTTCTCAACCTATCTCTAAGGGAGAGCCCCGCCACCTGACGGAGAAAACACATTTCGGCCGCTTGTGCCCGTGATCTTGTGCTTTCGGTCACAACCCAAAGCTCATGATCATAGGTGAGGATTGGAAACATAAATTGACCGGTAAATTGAGAGTTTTGCCTTCCAACTTTGCTCTTTCTTCATCACGACGGACCGATACAGGCCCTGCATCACTGCAGACGCTGCACCGATCCACCTGTCAATCTCCCGATCCACTCTTCCCTCACTCGTGAACAAGACCACAAGGTGTTTGAACTCCTCCACTTCGGGCAGGATCTCCTCCCCAACCTGCATATGGCACCACACCATTTTCCGGGCGAGAACCAAGGACTCAGACCTGGATGTGCTGATTTTCATCCCAGTCGCTTCACACTCGGCTGCGAACCGCTCCAGTGAGTGCTGAAGATCCTGGTCAGATGAAACCATCAGCACCACATCATCCACAAAAAGAAGAGACCTAATCCTGCAGCCACCAAACCGGATCCCCTGAAGGCCCTGACTGCGCCTCAAAATTATGTCCATAAAGGTTGTATACAGAATCGGTGACAAAGCCCTGGTGGAGTCCAACCCTCACCGGAAACGGGTCCAACTTACTGCCGGCAATGCGGCTCAAGCTCTGACACTGATCATACAGGGAGGAGACCGCCACAATCAGGCGGTCCGATGCCCCATAATCTCTGAGCACTCTCCATAGGACTTCCCGAATGCCTTCTCCAAGTCCACAAAACACATGTAGACAGATTTGGGCAAACTCCCATGGACCCTCAAGGATCAGGTCAAGAGTGTAGAGTCCACAGTTCCACGACCAGGACAAAAACCATACTGCTCCTCTTGAATCCGAGGTTTGACTATCCGGTGTAGCCTCCTCTCCAGTACACCTGAATAGACCTTACCAGGAAGGCTGAAGAGTGTGATCCACGATAGTTAGAACACACCCTCTGGTTCCCCTTTTTAAATAGAGCAACCACCACCCCCCTATGCCAATCCGGAGGCACCGCCCCCGATGTCCACGCAATGCTGGTCTGTCTTGTCAACCACAACAGCCCCACAGCATTCAGAACCTTAAGGAACTCCGGGCGGGTCTCATCCACCACCAGGGCCTTACCTCGGCAACCTCAGCCCCAGAAATAGGTGAGGCCAGCGTGGAGTCCCCAGGCACTACTTCCTCATTGGAAGTCGTGTAGGTGGGATTGAGGATGTCTTCGAAGTATTCCTTCCAGCGATCCACAAAATCTCCAGTCAATGTCAGAAGCACAACGTCTCCACGATACGTGGTGTTGACAGTGCACTGCTTCCCCTTCTTGAGGCGGTGAATGGTGGTCCAGAATCATCTCGAAGCCGTCCGGAGGTCATTCTCAATGGCTTCTCGGAACTGTTCCAATGTTTGAGTTTTTTACTTTACAACCGCCAAAGCCGCACATCGCTTGGCCTGTCGGTACCTGTCCGCTGCCTGCAGAGTTCCATGAGACATAAGGACCCGATAGGACTCCTTTAGCTTGACGGCATCCCACACTGTTGGTGTCCACCAGTGGGTTCTGGGATTAGCGCCAAGGCAGGCTCCGATCGGCTGCCTCGATAATAGAGGCACGGAACATGGTCTACTCGGACTCAATATCCAGCGCCTCCCTCACAACATGTTCAAAGTTCTCCCGCAGATGGGAATTGAAAGTCTCTCTGACGAGAGGCTCTGCTAGACCTTCCCAGCCGACCTTCACAATGCGTCTGTCCGGCATCCTCCCTCACCACCAGGTGGTAATTGGTTGAGAAATCCGCCTCTCTCTTTATCCGAGGGTCCAAAATATGAGACCACAAATCAGGTAATACAACCATAAAGTTGATCACCAAACTGCGGCCTCGGGTGTCCTCGTGCCAAGTGCACAACCTTATGTTTGAACATGGTGTTTGTTATGGACAATCTGTGACGAGCACAAAAGTCCAACAACAAAACATCACTCTGGTTCTCCAGGTCTCACTGTCGCTGCCATCGTGAGTGTTGAAGTCCCCCAGTATAATAAGTGGTTCTCCAGGTCTCACTGTCGCTGCCAACGTGAGTGTTGAAGTCCCCCAGTAGAACAAGGGAATCATCAGAGGGAGCACTCTTGTGTCCGGGCAAGGGAAACCTTGGTCCTCGATTTTGTGTATTCATAAAAGTCTTTGAGTTGTTCTTTATCTTGTCCCTCACCTAGAACCATAGCCCCTGGTAGGGTCTCTCCTCCCTGAGCTGCTACCTTACCGTGGTGAAGGAGTTTGCGTGTCCCAATGATTCTAGGAACTTGAATCATGCGAATGATTATGTTTGATCCATAAGATTTTACTGTATTTTCTATTCAATGCAAACTAACCATTAGCTATTGCTATCAAACTTGTGTAAAAATAGGTGTTATAATTGTTGTAGAGCTTCTTTTTGAGTACCGTATTTTCCGCACCATAAGGCGCCCTGGGTTAAAAGCCGCGCCTTCAATGAACGGCATATTTCAAAACTTTGTCCACCAATAAGCCGCCCCATGTTGTAAGCCGCATCTAACTGCGCTAAAGGAATGTCAAAAAAACAGTCAGATAGGTCAGTCAAACTTTAATAATATATTAAAAACCAGCGTTCTAACAACTCTGTTCACTCCCAAAATGTACGCAAATGTGCAATCACAAACATACGTATATCAACATGGACAGAGCTGCGTGAAAAAAGCCACCCGGCCTCTTCGCGTAAACTTAAACTTACCTTAACCACTCGCTCATCTTTTCTTCATCCATCCCTTCGAGTTAGCTTTTATGATGACGCCGGCTGGAAAGGTCTCTTTTGGCAAGGTCTTCCTTTTGAATATCACCACGGGTGGAAGTTAGCATGGCAAGCTAGAACCACAGTGAAGGATGACTTCTCATTCCCTGTGGTGCGAATATTCACCGTACGTGCTCCCGTTCCACAGTGCGGTTCACAGGAATATCAGTTGCTGTGAAATACGGTAGTAATCCGTGTGCGGATGGAGAGATTGCGTCTTTTCATGAACCGGATCCTTGTCGCTTAGTAGGAGCCATTTTGTGGTCTTTACAGATGTAAACAGGAAATGAAACGTACGGTGATATCCGCGCGTTTTTTCTTCTTCTTCCGGGGGCGGGTGGTTGCTTACAGTAGAAGAAGAAGCGCTTCCTGTTCTATGGGGGCGGGTGCTTACCTTGGCGGTTGCTTGCGTAGAAGAAGAAGCGCTTCCTGTTCTACCGGGAAAAAAGATGGCGGCTGTTTACCTAAGTTGCGAGATCGAAACTTTATGAAAATGAATCTTAATATTTATCCATATATAAAGCGCACCGGGTTAAAAGCCGCACTGTCAGCTTTTGAGTAAATTTGTGGTTTTTAGGTGCGGCTAATGGTGCGGAAAATACGGTACAGTAATTTCCTCAATATGTGTTTGTCAGACTTTATTAAACAGTGTAACTGCCAACGCTTTTTAAAATGTTCCTTAAGATAAATATTCGGAATTTTAAGAATACAATTTTTAAGAAAAACATGCCTCAAAAGCGTACGTTTGAAGGTAAAACTGTGAATATATTTATAAAAGTTTTATGTACGTAATTGACCTGCATGAAGTCATCATCAGAATAGAAGTCTTACCGTTGACAAACAGCCTGGGCCTCCTTCATGGTGTTACCTGCCTCCATGATGTGTTGGGGTTCGAAGGTCATCATGGCCTGCATTTCTAGGATGGTGGCGTAGGTCAGCGCATGGTACATACTGTCTTTGATTCTGCGAATGCAAAAAATAATAACAGAAATGAACACAGTAAAATAAGGAAGTAAAATATACTGATATAGTGGAAGAAGAAAAAGACTGTTAGATTACACAAATATAGAAGTGCTGTATTGATGCAAAAACCCTTAATTGGATGTGTGCTTTCTGCAAGAACATGGGTGTAATTGGTTTAACAGAAAACTTAACACCACACTTGCAAATGCACACATAAAAAAACCTGCAATTCTATGTTTATTTGTGGCTGCTGGTGTTTTACGTCACACCCTATATTTACAATGTTGCCTTTAGACGCTAAAGACTGTATTATGTAATAGTAGCATTACATGTTTTTCCAGTTGTAAACCATTACTAAAACAACTAAGAACAACTTTGTCAGACCTCCCATAAACAGTGTAATTCTCTTTTAAACAAATATTTTGCATACTGCATAGATACATTTGAGATTATTTACAGCTCGAGTTTACTGTACAGAAGGCAGAGAGGAATTGAGTTAGAGGCCGTTGTGAAACCATTTAGGAAAGAGCTGTGAAGGGAGTTGTATGGCTGGTAAAAAAAAATGGAGAATTCCAACCATTTCACACAGCAGCACTCCAAAGGTTTTTTACAGCCAGCATGATTTCTAGGGGGTTACATAAGGGAGCAATCTGATGTGATGCAGCTCTACACCACAAGTAATACAATTATAAATAAGTTTTCAGAAAATTTACAAATCTATTTTGATCGCTTCCTGAAAACATTAATTGAAATGAGGATAAAAGGACCATAATACCCACTATCAAACATCAAAATGCACGATGTTGTCTTGAACATCCGAGTACTACCAAATGTTTAACGATTTTACCTGGACCGTAATAAAATGAAGCGTCTGTGATTTTTAGAAATGTAATATCAAACACGGCTTCACAGACATTTGTACAAAACAGAACTCTTATCATAAAAAAGCATCAGGGTGGTTATAATAACAAGTGAAAGCAAGTTTCATCCACTGATTACTATTCACATCCAGCCAGGAAGAAGAAGCTGTACATACACACATTACATCACCATGGCGACACATGTACAATCATTTAGGTGTCGAGCACTGTCTGGATTAATACAAACTTTTCAAATTTAAAGGCCTACTGAAATGCGATTTTCTTATTTAAACGGGGATAGCAGGTCCATTCTGTGTGTCATACTTGATCATTTCGCGATATTGCCATATTTTTGCTGAAAGGATTTAGTAGAGAACATCGACGATAAAGTTCGCAACTTTTGGTCGCTGATAAAAAAAAGCCTTGCTGTACCGGAAGTAGCAGACGAGTAGCGTGACATCACAGCTTGTGGCGCTCCTCACATCTGCACATTGTTTACAATCATGGCCACCAGCAGCGAGAGCGATTCGGACCGAAAAAGCGACGATTTCCCTATTAATTTGAGCGAGCATGAAAGATTTGTGGATGAGGAAAGTGAGAGTGAAGGACTAGAGGGCAGTGGGAGCGATTCAAATAGGGAAGATGCTGTGAGAGGCGGGTGGGACCTGATATTCAGTTGGGAATGACTAAAACAGTAAATAAACACAAGACATATACATACTCTATTAGCCACAACACAACCAGGCTTATATTTAATATGCCACAAATTAATCCCGCATAACAAACACCTCCCCCCTCCCGTCCATATAACCCGCCAATACAACTCAAACACCTGCACAACACACTCAATCCCACAGCCCAAAGTACCGTTCACCTCCCCAAAGTTAAATACAGCACATATATTTCCCCAAAGTCCCCAAAGTTACGTACGTGACATACACATAGCAGCATGCACGTACGGGCAAGCCATCAAAATTTTGGAAGCCGCAGCTGCATGCATACTCACGGTATCGCGTCTGCGCATCCAACTCAAAGTCCTCCTGGTAAGAGTCTCAGTTGTCCCAGTTCTCCACAGGCCAATGGTAAAGCTTGACTGTCATCTTCCGGGAATGTAAACAATGAAACACCGGCTGTGTTATCCCGCACAGTCAAGGGGTGCATTCTACGGCGGGGGTGCGTTATCCGGCACAACACCTACCGCAATACACCGCTTCCCACCTACAGCTTTCTTCTTTGCTGTCTCCATTGTTCATTGAAAAAATTGCAAAAGATTCACCAACACAGATGTCCAGAATACTGTGGAATTTTGCGATGAAAACAGGCGACTTAATAGCTGGCCACCATGCTGTCCCAAAATGTACTCTACAATCCATGACGTCACGCGCAGGCGTCATCATACCGAGACGTTTTCAGCAGGATATTTCGCGCAAAATTTAAAATTGCACTTTAGTAAGCTAATCCGGCCGTATTGGCATGTGTTGCAATGTTAAGATTTCATCATTGATATATAAACTATCAGACTGCGTGGTCGGTAGTAGTGGGTTTCAGTAGGCCTTTAAAGTGTTATCTTTTTCATGGATTTCAATTACTTTTATTAGTGTTATTAGTGTTATTAAAACTCCATGAGCCAAACTTTTTACGCAACTTAGAAAAAAGGCATCAACAATTACAACGTGAATGAAATAGTTGAATAACTACTTTGTAAATATTGGACCAAATCTGGAAGAAAAGATACCAGATCTTTTGTCAGTTGAGAAATCCAAGCTTGATGTTCCTCAATGACATGACATAAGAGGAAACATTCAAAATTGTGAATAAATGTACATAAATGTCAAAAGTGATTGTAACGGAATTTATATAAAATACCGTTAAGTGATATAAGCCTGGCCAACAATTTTAGTACTTTTAGTACTATCGTTACATCGCGATAATGCATGTTGATGAGACCTTCTGTGTCCCGCAAATTTGACAACAACAACAAGCGAACGAACACGTCCTCAACGCACTGTAGCATTGTCGCTAGCGGCGTTAGCACACACTCCAAAGCCACTTCTAAGTCACTAATTCTCGTCTCCATGGCGGCAAATAAACTAAGGACCTGATCTGAAGGTGGGGGCCGATGGCGTGCGCCTGGTGGCCGTGCCTGTCTCCATAGGCTTACAAGTCATAAGAGGGGGCATTGAGGTCCAGTGCAATATGGGCTGGGTGGCCCGATCACAGGGAAAGGAGGAAGCCCAAGGAGACCCTAAGCCAGGGGGCACGGGCCGGCCCTCGCCTGACAGCGGCAAGCCACCCAAAACCCCGGGGGCAGCCCCCCGCCCAACCACCCACGAGAAGGACAGTCCACCACTTAACCCAAGACAACCGCCCTCAGCCTCACCCGCACCCCAATCCCCACCTAGGCACTCCCATCCGCACGTACAACGCAAGACCTTCAGTATATCAGTATGTGGAATTAAATTATGGAATGGATTAACCAAATAAATCAAACAATGTACTAACATAATCCACTACAAGAAACTATTAAAACAAAGTGTTTACAAAGTACAAAGAAGAAGAATCATGATGAACATTCGGACGCCTGATGGCCGCTTACGCAGCCGGCCAGCTCGAGGTCACGGAGACGACGATGCTGGAGACGAGGAAGGTGGCGGCGCTGTGGGAAGGCCCACCGGAGAGGAGGACGGTGGTGGCGTCGTGGGAAGGCCCGTCGGAGACGAGGAACGGGGTGGCGCCGTGGGAAGACCCGTCGGAGACGAGGAAGGTGGTGGCGCCGTGGGAAGGCCCGCCGTGGGAAGGCCCGCCGGAGACGAAGAAAGTGGCGACGCCGTGGGAAGGCCCGCCGAAAACGATGAAGATGGAGGCACCTCAGGAGCTTGAGCGGTAGGCGAAGGAAGCAGTTGTGCTTGCCGAGGTGCAGGAACTGGTGCTTGCCAAGGTGCAGGAACTGGTGCTAGTCGAGGTGCAGAAACTGGTGCTGGAACCAGCCGTGGAGACAATACTGGCCATGACTTTGAAGGAGGTGGCCTGGCTGGGGGTTGCGGCTTGGCATGCCGAAGGACATGCCAAGGCAGCAACCACCGCCTGGCTGGGCGCAGCTGTGCCCCCCCCACTAGCACAGCTTCCAGCACTAGCCCCCCCACCTCAAGAAGCGGATACCAGATGCATTCTGTACAGTCTGGAACAGTCTTTAGGGGTGGGTGGGAGTCTTTAGGGGAGGGTGGGCGGAGGTCATGAGGGGGGTAGACTCCTCCCCTTTTGATTGTCCAAAATGTCTATTCACACCCCCCACTTGAGACTGGGTGGGAGCACAGGGGAAAAGTCTGTGCAGTGGGCGGAGCAATAGTCACTGGGAGTGGAACCAAAGTCACTATAGGTGAAGCTTGAGTCCTGGTAGACAAGGACAGACCTGGTGAGCTGGTCTGTAAAGAATGTTTTGGTAATGTTTTATTTTAGAATTAAGGTCCTTACGAGGCGGCTGACAGAAGGAAGCAGAAGATAGAAAAAAAAATCTTGGTCTCTGACTTCATCAGAAGTGGGCGGAGTGACGTCATCAGGGGGCACCAACGGAACAACGTCATTGTTGCCGCTGTCCAGGTGATTGAAGGCCCAGTCGGTGAAATGTTTGGCAAAGTGGTGAATTGGATTACCAAACCTCTGAGGGGAAGACTGGGCTGCTTGAGGCGTGCTGTGTTCTGGAGGAGGAGATTGCAGGAGCGACGCGTCCTGACAGCGAGGCGAAGCCTTCCTTGACGGCTTCCATCTTCTCCGGCATAACGGCAATGTCCTCGGGCCAAACGGAGTCGATGGGAACCAGCGAACCTCCAGGTCCCCACATCTTCTTCTCATTGTCCTCTGGAGAATAGCGGAGCGTCTCCGCTTCCATTGCTCGGAACACCATCCACGTACCTTCATCCACTTCCTCCACGCCCATTGCGAGAGAACTGTAGGCTGCTGGCTTCCAACTGTAACGACCGGGTTGCATAGTGATGCGGGGGTTGTTCTCCCAAGATGCAGACGGACTTCGGACACAGCATGCAGGTAGTAAATAATTTATTTTAGCAATAAATCAGGCGGGAACAAACAAAAGCGTGCTCATAGCACGGAAGGCAAAAGCTAAGAGGGCTAGCGTGTGAGTTAGCCAACAAAAGGAGCTTAGCGTGGAAGCTAATATACAAAAACAGGAATTAAACCGTCATTAACTGTTGCTTGTAGCAAATTAGGAAGCCAGACTGACTAACCGGCAAAGGCAGGATTAAATAGTGCTCTGATTAGTGCTCGGGAAACAGGTGAACGTCCCAAACACCAATCAGAGACAGGTGAAGACAATAAGCACCCATGGTAACAGAAAACTTATCCAGGGTGTACCCCAACTTCCGCCCGATTGTAGCTGAGATAGTCTCCAGCGCCCCCCGCAACCTTGAAGGGAATGAGCGGTAGAAAATGGATGGATGGATGGATGGATGGATGGGTAACAGAAAACAAACCCAGGGGTGCACAAAACAGGAACTGAGGAGTCCAAAAACCAAACAGAACATGATCCGGGCAGCGGATCATAACACTCTGCCTCTTCCTACTCCTTTTCGAACATGTTGAATAGAGAAACTGGAAATTGAGACGGATCATGTTGTTTGCATGCATGTTCGAAATAAACATAAACTCAATCTCAAACTTAAAACTATATGATATAATAAAATGTTTTTGTAACGGTTTATACATAAATTAATTTTTGATTTCCAATTCATGAGACAGGTTTTCTTGGCAATGCCTAATGCGTTGATAACGAGGTATGTTTTGTTTGTATCAAAATCAGTTGCGTAGAGATCACCCATCATATGATGATGCATAAAAATGATAATACTGTAGAACCATTTCAAAAGTGGTTACAAATAGCAACAAAAGCCTTACAGAACCCATTTCCAAGTGCAATGATTATTTTATTAAACTACTTGCAGACGTCTCCAGCTTACATTCATGATGCTATTAATGTCCTCTCTAACATAAAACAAAATGTATTGTTAATAGCTGGTTAGTTTCTGTTGTTACATTGTTCTATCTACACTGCTGGTAAACTGTACAAAGCATGTATTCTTCTGGTCTGTGGATTCTTTACATTTGTTTTGTTACAAATATGGTTATCGATTACAAAGCAGTTACAGGGTCAGTATTGTTCATACCAATACTAATACTTAAAATGTCCACATCATTAAATGATTAAACAGTTGATCACAATTGCCAATAACCAGACAAAAAAACAGCATGGCGGTGTTACAAGATCAATTAAATATTTCAATTATTCTTTTATTCCATTTTATTGTATACAATATTCTGTGTCTAGGGACTTATTTTCTAAGTTTGTATAAAATAATAAGAAACAAAAAAAAAAGATTTACTGCGGAGTTGCTGAACCACACACTGCAGAGTAGTTTTCTGATGATAACTAAAATCTGAGCCAAGTCCAAATTATGACTGTTGCACCGAAATTTTTCTACCAGCTCCTTCTGTTTGCTTTCAAAATAGCTTGATAGAATTAAAACCTCTATCATAGGCCATATTTCTGTTGTTTTTATTGCACATTGTTTATATCACCCATGACCAGTGTTGGGTTAGTTACTGCAAACCAGTAACTAGTTACTGGCGGTATAGCTCGGTTGGTAGAGCGGCCGTGCCAGCAACTTGAGGGTTGCAGGTTCGATCCCCGCTTCCGCCATCCTAGTCACTGCCGTTGTGTCCTTGGGCAAGACACTTTACCCACCTGCCCCCAGTGCCACCCACACTGGTTTAAATGTAACTTAGATATTGGGTTTCACAATGTAAAGCGCTTTGAGTCACTTGAGAAAAAGCGCTATATAAATGTAATTCACTTCACTTCACTACAGTTACTAGTTACTTTATTTCAAAAGTAACTCAGTTACTAACTCAGTTACTTACACCAAAAAGTAATGCGTTACTGTGAAAAGTAACTATTTAGTTACTTCTTCTACTTTTTTTTTTTAAGGCTCCCATTAAATGACCTTTTAGCCTTCATTTCAGTACTGTTATTGCACTGGAGAATAATACAATCTGTTGATCAACTTGACATGCATTTGCATCACTGAACTCTGCTAAGCAATGTGCTCTACATACAACACACAAAGACAAAGATATGTTTCAAAGGGCCAATTTATTTCAGGCCAGAACAAATTGACAAAACTATTTTAAATAGCTACAACATAACATACATAAGTAACAAACAGCATAATAACACTAACACTAACCACGTTAAACCCAGATTCCGAACTAACAAAGGTCTTAACTCATTCTCTTTCTATGCCACTTCAATATGGAATGCACTCCCAACAGGTGTAAAATAAAGGGCAACTCTATCCTCCTTCAAAACTGCACTAAAAGAACACCTCCAGGCAACTACAACCCTAAACTAACACCCTCCCTTCCACATAATACCTCTTCGGATTGTAAATAATCAAATGTAGACACTTTTGCTTATACTTTCTGATCTCTCTCTCTATGTCCACTACTTACTATACATATCCTACCAAGTCAGTCTTACACTGTTTCAATGTCCATTTCTCTGATGATGCAATTGTTGATGACTGAAGTGTTGATACCAACCAAACCTAACCCCCACCACCCTCCATATCCCACACCCCGGATTGTAAATAATGTAAGTAATTCAATGTATATACTCTGATGATTATCTTGTGTGATGACTGTATTATGATGTTAGTATATATTTGATAGTATATATCTGTATCATGAATCAATTTAAGTGGACCCCGACTTAAACAAGTTGAAAAACTTACTGGGGTGTTACCATTTAGTGGTCAATTGTATGGAATATGTACTGTACTGTGCAACCTACTAATAAAAGTTTCAATCAATCAATCAATCAACAACATAGCTGTAAAGCTGGCTTCACCTAAGGAAGGCACACGTGACATACACAGAGCCTAACCAGGCAGATTTGAATTGTTGTTTTGGGCAGTGGACGGGATCTTTGATCCAAGACACAACTTTCATTTAACTAAAATGTTATTTTCTTTGTGCTCGACAAAAGAAAAGTAGTGAGAATATCTCATACTTGCCAACCCTCCCGAATTTCAGTGCCTCTCCCCGGGACAACCATTCTCCAGATTTCCAGCCGGACTTAAGGCACGCCCCCTCCAGGTCCGTACGGATCTGAGTGAGGACAGCCTGTCGTCACGTCCGCTTGGCCAACCAAAAAGTAACCACAGAACACTATACCGTATATTCTATGGTTACTTTTTGGTTGGCCAACGGTTTACGTATTGCGCACCCCCCTCCCCTCCCTATCTCACACCCAGACACACACACACACACACAGAGCGCAGAGGAAGAATCAGAAGCACATCTCTGCTTCGTTGCAAAAAAACACACTCAGATCCTCAGTTTCTAGCCGATACTACATAAAAAATAAAGTAAAATAACGCAGTTACGCATCATGTAGTAATGGTAACTGAGTTACTGAATATAAAAAATAACGCGTTAGATTACTAGTTACCGCCGAAACCAACGGCGTTACAGTAACGCGTTACTTTGTAACGCGTTAGTCCCAACACTGCCCATGACTCGCATTAAGTTGGAATAATGTATTGGGCACCGATTGCATTCAAAACCACATAACGTACAAAGCTGTTCTTGACCCAAAGTAGCACTTTAAAAGTATTTACTGAGCTGATGGGAGTGGCTCAGGAGGGAGGATAATGAATGGTAAGAGTGTGATGAAAACTTTTTGACAAAAGAGTAAAAGAGCAATGGACAATGTAGTAACCTGAGAACACAGTGTTGATTACAAGAACTGGATAGAATGCGATAGGTGTTTGTGAACGCAGTTATAAGTTAAACCAGTGTTTTTCAACCACTGTGTCGCGGCACACTAGTGTGCCATGAGATACAGTCTGGTGTGCCGTGGGAGATTATCTAATTTCACCTGTTTGGGTTAAAAATCTTTTTTGCAACGAGTAATTATAGTCTGCAAATGATGTGTTGTTGTTGAGTGTCTGTGCTGTCTATATAAACAAAAGGTGAGTGCCCCTAAGAAAAGGCATTAAAGTGTAGGGAAGGCTATGCACTGAACTGGCTACAAAGTAAACAAAAACAAAATGCTGGACGACAGCAAATACTTACTGTGGAGCAAAGGCAATGTACATCCGAACATGACATGACAATCAACAATGTCCTCACAAAGACGGATACAAACAACTGTAATATTCTTGATTGCTAAAACAAAGTAGATGCAGGAAATATCGCTTAAAGGAAGACATGAAACTGCTACAGGAAAATACAAAAAAAAGACAGAAAAAGCCACCAAAATAGGAGCGCAAGACAAGGATTAAAACACTACGCACAGGAAAACAGCAAAAACCTCAAAATAAGTCAGGGTGTGATGTGACAGGTTGTGACAGTACACCTACTTTGAGACAAGAGCTATAGTGATGCATGCTTGGTTATGCTTTAAAGTCATATCCAACAATTGCGACAACGACTTTTTACTGTCAACTGTTTTTTGTTTTTTAATGATTCCCGCTGGTGGTGTGCCTCCGCATTTTTTCAACGCAAAAAATGTGCCTTAGCTGAAAAAAGGTTGAAAAACACTGCGTTAAACTACTGTATGTGGACATGGATCGACTTTGAAGTTCTAATATCTTCACTTATTCAAAGTAATAATTAGGACAATAAGAGCCAGAACAACTCTTGGAGGCTTAGCCTTACCAGACTTTTATCGATACTATTGGGCTAGTAATATAAACAAAATTATTTTCTGGAATGTTAAGACTGCGCCTAATTATTGTCTTCTGTGAGCTTGCATGGAACTAGCCTCTTCTCACATTGCCTTATGGTCAGTGGTTTGCTCACAGTTACCGCTACAAGGTAAACAAGTAGCACAGAACTCTCTTGTCTCTGAGACTTTGAAAATTTGGAGTCAATTTAAGAAACAATTCGGCCTTCATTCCTCATCGAAACTAACCCCAGTTTATCAAAAATATATTCTAGCCTTTAAATCCTGGTCAAATAAGGGTCTGCTCATCCTTGATTATCTATATATTGATGGTGTCTTCCCCTCAATTGCAGACTTCTCTCCCTCAGTCTCATTTATTCAGTTTCTTCCATATCCCACATTTTGTACAAAATCAATTCCCTCACTTTCCTAATTGCTCCCCAGAGACCTTGATGAAAACCCTCTTCCAGCTCAACAAAACACAAAAATCCCTAACTTCAATCTTACATGATTCAATTTTTATGATGAACCGAACCTCTCTGAGCTCCCTGAGCACTGTCTGGGACCAGGACCTCGGAATGACAATCTCTGTCGTACAGTGGGCTCGCATAGTGAATCTTGTTCACACGTCCTCTCTATGCGCTAGGCATAAACTCCTACTGTGCAAAATTTTACACAAGGGCCACCTCATTCTCCTTAAGTGGACCCACTCTTCCCCACCTACACACAACAGATGAATTCAAGAGAAAAAACTCGGATTCTCATTGAAGGGTTCTTCTCTACAGGCATTTTACAAGATCTGGCATCCTTTTCTACTACATGTAGACACCTTATATATCGAACCTGAAAACCAATGAACTACTGAGCTGATGATAATGTGATATTGTTTTATTTATTTACTCTTAATTTTATTATTTTTACCCCCCATCCCCTTCTCTTGCATTATTTTATTCATTTTATTATATTATTTCTCCACTGTAGTATGAATGTGTGTGATTGAGTAAATTGTCTGGGTCGGGAAAGGGTACTTGCCCTCTAGTCCATCTTGGTTTTAAAGATGACCCTTGTTCTACTGTTTAACATCGGCAAGATTTAATACATCTGAGGAACGATTACCTTTGTGCATTTAACCCTGTAAGACCCCTTGTTGTAAAATTACAACGTTACCTTTAACCATCCTAAAAAAACAATCTGTTATATATATATATATTTTTAACCACATTTACATAGTCATTGGGTCCTATTGTTCAGTCTCACAAGGCTATTGGATTGTACATTTGTTTATAAGTCACGCCTTCTGGCCTTGAACTCACACAACCTCTCAAGGTTTCCTTCGAACAACATCTATTAGTTTCATTGGACTGGATTCATCAGATTCAAGTAAGTAAAATGTCTTTTATATATTTTTTGTTGTTATTACAATGTCTAGAGCATGTACATATGTAGTTATTGTGAAAAAGATGCATCAAATTTCATTTAGAGTTTGTTATATAATTGTTGCAATTATACAACACTGGGTGAATGTGGTAGTCAAAATAGCTGGCTTGTTACAGTGGGCTCAAACAGGTTGTATTCCCTCCACTACATCATTGCCTCAAGTATTTTCTCTATACATGGATAGTATACATTCTACACTTGTGTTGTGTTCTGGTGACTGATTTAAAAGTTTTATCTCTAAAAAATGAATTTAATTGATCAGCCTGACCTAAAATTCCATGACTTTGTCCACGAAGAAGATAGCAACAGACAATTCAGTTCTGGGGAAAGGAATGTTCCTGAATGTGTAGAGGTAATGGGGGTATGCATGTTTTCCTTTTATTATGATAATTGGGCCATTAATGCATTTACATTTATATTGATGGAATTTGGACACTTTTGTCCAAAGCGACTTACCAGGCAGACACTATTGTCTACCCTGAGCACTTGGTCCACCACCTGTTGCTGATGTGATGCCACGCAACAGATTCCAATCCCTGTTGAAGTCATTGCATTTGGTAAACAACATGACAGTATCTGAGACGGAAAAGAAAGACAAACTATGAAAACTCAGACTCTGGCTTGATTCATTCAGAGAGAAATGTCTGCAGGTGGTACCAGAAGAGCACAACTCTGTGGATGAGATGATGATGCTGCAGACACGGCAATACAGGATTCACCAACACACAATGCAGAAAGTGTGATGTTCGCTTTTGTTTTACAGACTATTTTTAGGACTTTCACCACCAATGAAAGTCTTCATGACCAATGTCATGAAAAGAAAAAAGAGGGGGAAAAAGCGTTTTTTTTAAAGAGTTTTATCTTGTTTCATATTTTTTATATTTGTAATAGATGACTTCATAAAAATATAACTAATGTGTGATTATTATTAATGGTATATATCAACCCTGCAAATGAACTATTAGTTGTTCAGAAAACGTGAGAACAAAAACAGAAATTATGCTCACATCAAAGCCCAATGTTGCAATATTACAACATTTCTCTAAAAACATACATAAACATTTTTTTTTAACTCTTCAATTTCTGCATCAAATGCCTCCTACAACATCTGAAAGGTCAAATATTTTTTCTTTTAGGTTTCTATATTTGGGTCTTACAGGGTTAAATGTTATTGTATAACTCTTCCTTGAATGAAAAATTCAATAAAAATATTAGACAAAAAAAGTATTTCGGATGAAAGCCGAGAAGGCAATATTGGGCCAATTTCAAACTAAATTTGTTGATAGCCAAAATGTCAGTGCATCACTATTCTTAATACTTACCGGGGCCTGAGGCGGGCCTGCGCATCTTCAAAGTCATTTTGGAGGAACAGATCCAGGGCACCCATGCAGTCTTCCAGATCCAGTGACAGGTCCGACTTCGAGCACCTTGACAAGTAAAACAAACCCACAGAGTGGTGGTTTCAGAATTGAACCAGATCTTGTTACCAAATTAAACACCCATCCATCCATTCTCTATACCACTTATGCAAGGTTGAAGGAACGTAGACAACACACTTCACTCACCCGTCAATTATTAGTCTGAGCAGTAGCAGAAGATCCTACACTAAAGCCTTTTCACAAAGAAAACAGCAAAGAGAGATCATGTGTGTGCTTTTTACACAGCGAGCTGACATTCCGCATTCAGAATATTAGATGCATGGCAACGCCAACACGCACATTTCGGCTTGATTTACTTATGGTTTGCGTGCGCAAAACTTATACCAAACGCAAAGCTGATCTCCTAAACGTGTGCAAAGTGCATTGCGTGTCTGAAGTGAGCAGAATTAGACGTGCAATCCATTTTGCGTCCTTTTCTTCATTAATATGTAAAATATATGCTGATAATCAAAACAGCCACAATACTGGAAGGAGAAAATGCAAACATAATTATTTAGCATGCGCAATGTGATTTATCAAAACTCATCACCGTTTTGCGAGCACTATTTTGTGTTTTATTGAGCACGTCAGAAGGGCCTGCAAACTGACAGTTCCACACACCAGGATCGGGAGACAGACGATGGACAGACGAAAATCCTCCATCCTATGGGTGTGTGTCAAAATTTTTCACGGACAGAAACAAAAAATATTAAGACATATTCAGCAATTTCCTTTTTTGAATGTATAGCTTCTGGATGATTTACCAACCAACCTATTCGAGCACAAGACCCCTGATCTCAGCCAAAAACCATAGCATGTTGTGTATGTATGTATGTATGTATATATATATATATATATATATTAGGGCAGCAACAACTAATCGATTATAAAAATAGTTGGCGATTAATTTAGTCATCGATTCGTTGGATCTATGCTAAGCGCATGCGCAGAGGCTACGTTTTTTTTTTTTTAACCTTTTTTTATAAACCGCAACATTTACAAACAGCTGAGAAACAATAATCAAAATAATAGAGGTGTAACGGTACGTGTATTTGTATCGAACCGTTTCGGAACGGGGGTTTAATTTCGGTGCGGAAGTGTACCGAACGAGTTTCCACACGGACATATTAAGTAGCGTACTGCACGTTGTTTAAACAATATTCAAAATGCCGGACATTTGAGGCATTTATGAAACTCCGCCCTGACAGCCCCGCAAAAGAGGACATGTCCGGTGAAAAGAAGACGTATGGTCAGTCTATCCTAGCCCGCTAGCTGCTAGCATGCTAGCAAAAGAGGACTAGCAGCGATCGGTTTCACCGGATGTGAAACCGATCGCTGCTGACCATACGACCTCTTTTCACCGCACATGTCCTCTTTTGCGGGGCTGTCGGGCGGTGTTTCTTAAATGCCTCAACTGTCCAGCATTTTGAGTTAGGGTTGCGTGTATTTTCAATATACGTTCAGGGTTAAGAAGGTTAAAAACACAACAAATTGTGCGTGCAGCAGCATTCGTGAGGGAGGAGGAGAGACGAGAAAGTTATGGTTAATGCGCATGCGTCGTCAGGCTCTCCTTTTTATACATTTATCAGATTTAATTTTTTATTATCTATAGCAGGGGTGTCAAAAGTGTGCATTTTTGTAACATTTTCCTTGTTTTATTTGGCAAGTTGAAAGAACATGGCGCCAGTATGCTGTTTTTTTTCAATAAAATACTGGAAAGGATAGAAATGTAGTTTGTCTCTTTTATCCGATTATTAATCGATTAATCGAAGTAATAATCGACAGATTAATCGAATATCAAATTAATCGTTAGTTGCAGCCCTAATATATATATATATATATATATATATATATATATATATATATATATATATATATATATATATAGTTACTGGTGGTTTTGGTACTGTGGGCAGGTGCCAGATCATGCTGGAAAATGAAATCATCATCTCCATAGAGCTTTTCAACAGATGGAAGCATGTAGTGCTCTAAAATCTCTTGATACACAGCTGCATTGACTCTGAACTTGATGAAACACAGTGGACCAACACCAGCAGCTGACATGGCTCCCCAAACCATTGCTGACTGTGGGGAACTTCACACTGGATTTCAAGCAACTTGGATTTTGCTCCTCCAGGCTCTAGCGCCTTGACTTCCAAATGAAATACAAAACTTGCTTTCGTCTGAAAACAGGACTCAGGACCACTCTGCAACTGTCCAGTGCTTCTTTTCCACAGCCCAAGTCAGACGCTTCTAGAGATTTTAGAGCACTAAATGCTTCCATCTGTTGAAAAGCTCTATGGAGATGATGATTTCATTTTCCAGCATGATCTGGCACCTCCCCACAGTGCCAAAACCACCAGTAACTGGTGTACTGACCATGGCATTACTGTCCTCGATTGGCCTGCCAACTCCCCTGACCTGAACCCCATAGAGAATTTGTGGGGTATTGTGAAGAAGAAGCTGAAAGACACCAGACCCAATAATGCAAATGAGCTAAAGGCCGCTATTGAAGCATCCTGGGCATCCATAACACCTCAGCAATGCCACAGGCTGATTGCCTCCATGCCACGCCGCATTGATGCAGTAATCCGTGCAAAAGGATTCCCAACCAAGTACTGATTGCATTAATTGACATTTTCAAATGTTTGATTTTGTTATGCTGTTATAAATCTTTTTTTTTACTTGGTCTGAAGAAATATTCTAATTTTTTGAGATACAATTTTTGAGTTTTCTTAAGCTGTATGCCATAATCAGCAATATTAAAATAATAAAAGGCTTGCAATATTTCAGTTGATGTGTAATGAATTCAGAATGTATGACATTTTTGTTTTTTTTAATTGTATTACAGAACTTTGTCACAATATTCAAATTTTCTGAGACAGTCCTGTATAATATATATATTTATTTTTAATTGAAAAAATACATATAATTATATATATATATATAAATATTTTGTTGTTGTTTTTTATTTGTTTTTTGTTTCTTTAAAAACAAGTGAAGTGAAGTGAATTATATTTATATAGCGCTTTTCTCTAGTGACTCAAAGCGCTTTACATAGTGAAGCCCAATATCTAAGTTACATTTTAAACCAGTGTGGGTGGCACTGGGAGCAGGTGGTTAAAGTGTCTTGCCCAAGGACACAACAGCAGTGACTAGGATGGCGGAAGGGGGGATCGAACCTGGAACCCTCAAGTTGCTGGCACGGCCACTCTACCAACCGAGCTATACCGCCCCAACAAAGTCTTGTGTTGTTATTATTGGCTGTTGTCAACATGTTGGCTTTTTCTCACTGTATTTCTTGCAGTTTTCCCAATTTTTGCTGGTGTTTTTTGTAATGTGCCAAGGGCCAATGACAATGACAGATGGCCCCTGTGCCGCACTTTGGGCACCCCTGCTGTAGAAGCTATGGCCATTATAGTCATCCTTTGGTTACTTATGGGACACGAGTCACATGGTTGTCTTACGTCAGAACCGTAAGTAGTAAAATCAGTTGTTCACCTGACGGGTTATCCTGTGTGATAAAAGAGGAGATAACCAGGAAAGTGCCTGTGTTGCAGCACGATGATTTATGAGCACGTCAAGCAATGCGGGTTTGCGAGATGAGCGGGTGTAGCGCTCAGCTGCGTTCGGGGGTGTGGCGGCGGTGTGGAGAGCAGTGGGAGGAAAGGCCGAAGAGAGAGAGGCGAGGCGTGCGGGCGTGTTCAGGTGTTAAAATGCTTTGTGGCGCGTCTGTTGGTAATTTTCCGGGTGTGGGTGTCACTGATGTCATATTAATCCTTTTTTTTCTCATATTTTTTGCGATTGACCGCAAGGGTTGCAAGTCGCCACCCTATCCCAGGGCCAACACAGATAGACTCACATTCACACAGCAGGGCCAATTTAGTGTTGCCAATCAACCTATCCCCATGTGTATGTCCTAAGAGGTGCGAGGAAGGCTCATTACCCGGAGGGAACCCACGCAGTCACGGGGAAAACATGCAAACTGCACAGAAAGACCCCGAGCCTCGGGATCAAACCCAGGACCTTCTTATTGTGAGGCACACATGGTCCACCATACTGCCTAATCTACAATATACAGATAAAATAATTAAAAGACAATGATAAAAAAAAAAGAAGAAGAAAGAAATCAACATGTACAGATAAATCAATTGACCAGGGTCGAGGGAAGGAGATCTAACTGACATCTGGAGGGCTTGGATTTATTGATGAGGTCTGAGATTTCTAAAAGAGCGGGGGGTACAAAACTGGAAAATGTCTGGCAATGTGGTGAAGGTTCAGGTGAGCAGAGAGGCACTGAAGTGCAGCAGAGGTGTTTGTGAATATTGTGAATTTTTTCAGTAAAAAAGAGCATTAAGAAGTTGCAGGTGTCAGCTGAGTACAAGTAGTGGGTAGGGAGTAGTGAGATAGGAAAATGTTAAATAATAAAAACAGCGTCTTGGTGTGACCATCGTTGAAAGTCATTAGGCTAGAGTAATAATGTATCATCTCAGGGTGTTCAATCGTTCGCAACTGGACTGTTTTTGTCTTAGAAGACGTTTCGCCACTCATCCGAGTAGACTTCATCAGTTCATGCTCATAGACATAGGATTGGTCAGATCTAGTCCAAACGGTTGGTGCCAAAACCCCAAATATTTATACCCCAAAAAAACAGGAGGGTGTGCCTTGGCAAGGATGGTTTCGCCCTATCGTAGAGACAAAAACAACTGTTTTAATGCCAACGAGTAATCCTAACTGTCAAAGCCAACGACAGTCGTTGAAGTGTGAATTTGAGAACCAAAATGTACAGATTCTGAACAGGGAGGACGGATGGTACAAAAGAGGAGTGAGGGAAGCCATCTATGTCAAGGTTGAAAAACCATCCCTGAACAGAGGAGGTGGTCTGCGACACTACCTGTCTCCCACTTCCAACACCATCCTTTCAACCATTCCCAAAAGACTGCAATTTAGCCTCCAACAAATAACAGGAGTTAGAAATATTCTGTTCACAGAAGGTGACCAGAAAGTGACCAGAATGCCATTTGTCCCATTTGTTTACAACTGAATGGAATGCTTGCTTGGGGGATTCCTACTATTTTGGACTGTTAGTCGTTTTTCAAACCAAACATATAACAACAATAGTAAATAAATAAATGATAAATGGGTTATACTTGTATAGCGCTTTTCTACCTTCAAGGTACTCAAAGCGCTTTGACAGTATTTCCACATTTACCCATTCACCCACACATTCACACACTGATGGCGGGAGCTGCCATGCAAGGCGCTAACCAGTAAGTGGTTTAGAAAACATTGTCACGGCCAGGGCGCATTCCAATGCGCCCTCATCCTTGCGCTCTGCTTGTCGCACCTTGGGACACGCCCACGGCAGCCGCCAGCTGGAATCATTCACTGGCAATCAGCGCATCTGCCTCTAATGATCGAGCTGTCTTCTTAAAGCTGCACAACCTGCCATCGCTGGCCGGAGTATAGTCTTCTGTTGGCGTATCGTAAACAATCATCCTGCTTGATGCAATCCTGCTCTCTGTCTGTTTTCCCTTCCGTGTTTCATTGTCGTGTCATCCTACTGCAGACCTCCGTTCCTGTGTTTGACGTTGCTGTGTGTCTCGTCATTCCTCGTCGTCGTTCCCCTGCTTCTCGGACTGCCCCTTGGATCTCGACCTCCCGCTTGGACACGGATCTCTCTCTTCCCCTGGACTTCCTCTTCTCTCGTTCAACACTTGGTAACACACACTTCAGTTAAATTCTACACATAGTCTTACACCATACACACTTGGATTTTTGACACACACCATTCTATAGTTTATTTGTATTGTTTGATTATTATATATATATGGTTAATATATATAATAAATCATTGAACATTACGACCCTCTGGTGTCAGTTGCCGTCATCTCCCTCTGCAAACCATAACAAACATGTTTAAAATGTCTACAGTTTTCCCTTTTAGTAATTATATTGAATAAAAATTGATCGTCGGCTCGAGAAATTTGTCTGATGTCCAGGCTTGTCACTCATCGCTGTCTCGTCTACACGCAAAAGCAGTGAGCAGAAAAGCAGTGCCCGAGAAGCAAATAAAAATTTGCAGTCATGTTGTTGTTATGATAGTCTATACATTCAATGATAGCTAACAATACGCACGGGCAAGGTATAGTCTGCTAAAATCAATGCGTAATTTAGGAGAAATAGTTGAAATAAACAAAAAATTATCTGTTTGCTATAACCTTCATTATTTTTTTCTAACAAATGTACTCATCAACATTTCAATTCCACTTTTACCATTGGTGCATTAATAAAACAGTGAAGGGGCCCTATCATGCAAAACCAACTTTTATCTCTGGTAGTACCTGTTTTTTTGTATTTGGGATTCCAATAAGTCGTTAAAATTTTAAATCAAACCATGGAGGCATGGAGTAAATATTTATAAAACAATCTTGCCCTTTTCTTGCTCCAAAACGAGCTGTTTGAATTTGAGACTTTAATGACGTATTTTGCCCAAGTTAGGTCAGCGGCTATTTCCATATATGGTAGAGGTTTACCCGAAGAGCTTTGCCCAAGTCTGCCATTTCTATCTAGTTGTAGTCAATACATCCCTTATTTTCCCCTATCCTCTTGTCGTGGGGTAGACTGGCTCATAATACATGCTAAAATCCTCCACGGTAGTGTATAGTAGGGTATATTTCTAACTTATATCTGTCAGTCGACTCGATATGGGAGCGCTAAAAACTACAACATGGCTGACGGGATGAAGATGTAGTCAAAGCAGGCTTGGGCTTGAGGAGGACTTTTGCACGTAATTTAATCCCGCCCACAAAATGGCGCATTATGAAGAGCCAGTCAGAAAGTGACTTAAAGATGGTTTGTAAAACAAAATCTATGCAAAACATCAACAAAAAGCCACCATTACATATATTTTAGAACAGAAGGAAGAGTTTTAAATGTAGAAAAAAAACCATTACATGACCCCTTAAAAAAACTATCCGCTATTGTCATGTGCAGCGGCCGTGTGGAAACTATGTCCGCATATTTAAAGTTCCGGGCACTCCATGTGGTCCATTTTTGATCACTTTTTATTAGTTGCACTCATTTAACAATCAATCAAAGCAACATAATGAAAATTGAAGCATTTTATCCCAACTGAGAGCTTTATGATAATTAAAATCTGAAACGGTAATACTAACTGTCCAGAATTTTGCCACAGTTTGTCATTACATCGGTAATCGTTACATCCCTTCCACCCACATAGACCTACATTATGGTACAAGTGTTTGGGTTGCATTATTCAAACATTATTCAAACAGGAGTTTAGAACATTCAGAGTTATTCTCATTCCATAAAATGTGTTTAAAAAACATTTCTCTGCAAGCAACCAGGTCATTGATTAATTCAGAGGTTCCCAAAGTGGGTTGTGTGTCCCTAAAACTAATGATATGCTTTTGCGGCGTCCTGCACGTGACCACGCATGCTTTGAGCAACTTGGTCATGTGCACGCAGCACGCATTCCAGCAGGTAAATTGCGATCTAGACGAGTAAACAAACTGTGTTTAAAAGCTTTTATCAGACATCATATCAAAATTGTACCTCAGAGTATTAGTAGCATCTGATAGCATAAAGCTAAACAAGTTAAAAAGCATTTAGATGTACACACGCATAAGTGTGTTAAAGTGGAACTGCTATTTTTGTGGAATTTTGCCTATCGTTCACAATCGTTATGAAAGATATGAAGACGGATGGGTTTTTTTTTCATGCATTCGAAATATTAAATAAATTCGATCAGAAGTCCGCTTACAATGGAGCCAATTGGAGCCAATATAGAGGCCCTAAAAAACATAAAAACGCCTCCATTAGGGTTTTATATACATAATGTAGTGAAGTATATTAAGTGTATATGTAATGTAGTAACAATATTTATAATAGCATTTATTAGTTCCGTATTTTGATCATTTTAAGCATACGCGGTGCATTAATTTCAAAAACGCATCATGTTTGCTTTTTTTGTTCTTCATCATTGATTTCTGCTCAATGCAGACTTTATGAGAGCCAACAAACATAATAAAACATCACTTACTGTGCAAGGTCCGGTGTCATTAGGATGCCGACTGCTAGGATGTTCATATATTTCCATTTAGATGAAAAATATCTCATAATCCTTGTGAAGAAACACGGTGAGGGCGGGGATAACAAGCGCTTTTTGTGTCGTTCTCGCCAGTTCCATGTCATAAATGGCATTCAAAGTGTCGCAACTTGTCGGATTATATTCTCAGCCACCTTCTGTCCAGGTGAGATGCATGATTTATGATCTACAATAAACTAACAGGGAGCAGGGAAGCGAGAAAGCAGCAGACCACTCGATGATGTAAACATATACACGACATGATCACGACGTCGCTATAAATAGTTTGTCTGTGTTAGCGCTTATAATAACTTTATCATTAACAAACCATTCTAATATTTTGAGTTTCACCAGTATATTTTCTCGGGAGATGACAAAATATTCATAAAAGTTTAGAAATTGTTACTAAATATACATTCTTGCATAATTTCCACATGTTTTCTTTTTCTACAGAAGCGACCCTGAAAGGGACAAAGACCTCACTGTTGTCTTTGTAAGGTAATCCATCCATCCATTTTCTACCGCTTGATGCTAATCCACCTTTTTGTTCTCTTTTTTTTCCAAATAAGAATCAATAAGAGAACCAATAAAGAACCAAATCATTAAGTAGATTTGAAAATGAAATCACAACTGTAAAAATCTTATCAATTCCCATTCCTAATAATTATTAGATTAAATGTACTAGAAAGATCTTGTTGTGTTTTTATTTCCCTGCCTTCTCTTGTGTTGTGATGTGTTTCCGCAGCTCATTAGTCTCCAGCAAGGGGCGGACACTAAGGCACACCTGCAACCTATTTCCACCGAGGACTATTTAAGCTCACCTCCCACAGCTGGCTCTTGTCGGTTAATTTATCCTGCACCTTCCACGTGCACGTGCCTGCTTCGCCTCGTCAGTCCTGGTATGTTGTTTTTTCCTAGTCCTGTAATTCCTAATGTTGTTCTGTTTGTTTTCCTAGCCTCCTTGAGGCAACAAGGACTTTACCCTGTGTTCTAGTGTGCCCTGGCTTCTCCCCCTGCCAACCACTGAGGAACCTGTTTTCATTTGAGTATTTCATGGAGTGCACTTCTGCCTCCATCGCTTTTTGTTACACTTTTTGGACTCATTAAATGTATTCCCTTTTTGTTACTCAAACTTGCCTCTCATCTCTGCATCCCGGGGTCACCCTCTTGACCAGTTCCTAACATATTAACCGACCACATCATGGACCTCGCAGAGATCGACCCGGTCATAAGATCTCTTGACCAACAGGCCAAGAGACTAGGCCAACAGGAAGAACAGTTTGGCGTGCTTGGGGCCAGCGTCAACGCCATGGCGGAACGCCAGAACGCTCGCCTTAATATCTTGGAGACAAAGCTGGGAAGTGTACTCACCGCGCTGCAGGTGATGTCTTCCCCCCCGGCCGACCCAGCAGTACCGCTGAGCCATCCTCGACCCGCAGATATTCTGCTGCCTGACGAAACCTCTCCTACTACGTGTCCACCACTCTCCAAGCCCGAGCGATTCTCCGGCGAGTCAGGTGACGTGCGGTCCTTCCTCACCCAGTGTGAAATCTTTTTTGAACTATTGCCCACTTCTTTTTACACTGAAAAGGCTCGTGTGGCTTTTGTTTTGTCCCATATGAGTGGCCGGGCTTCCGCCTGGGCCACCGCGGAATGGACACGTCAATCCCCCGTATGTGCCTCGTATGCCGCTTTTGCCAAAGCCATGGAGAACATTTTCCAGCGCGAAAGACCAGGACGTGAAGCAGCGCGGGCATTACTTCGTCTACAGCAAGGACAGCGGAACGTCACAGACTTCGCCATCGAATTCCGAAGGCTCGCAGCTGAGAGCGGATGGCCTACTTCCGCATTGGTGGACGTTTTTTCCCTCGGTCTGGCTGATCGAGTCCGAAAACATATGATCCCGCTCAAAACTCCCGACAGCCTCGACGAGCTAGTCGCTCTGGCGGTGAGGATTGAAAATCGCCTCGTTGATTGGGAGAGAGAGAGTTTCCAACGCCAGGAACTCCGCTCCTTGAAGCATAGTAGGAGTGGCCACGAGGCGCATCAAGCATTCACACCGATACCCAGTGTCGATGCCCTGCCGATATCACTGGAAGAGAAACCAATGCAGCTCGGTGGAAATCGTCTCTCTCCAGCTGAGCGAGATCGTCGCCTTCGTCTCCAGCTGTGTTTATATTGCGGCAAGGCGGAGCATCACATCTCCCACTGTCCTCATCGTCCTGACCGCCGCCGCACTCAAGCGTCGCCTCCTCTGCGCACCCAAGCGTTGCCTCCTCTGCGCACCCAAGCGTTGCCTCCTCTGCGCACCCAAGCGTCGCCTCCTCTGCGCACCCAAGCGTCGCCTCCTCTGCGAACCCAAGCGTCGCCTCCTCTGCGAACCCAAGCGTCGCCTCCTCTGCGAACCCAAGCGTCGCCTCCTCTGCGCACCCAAGCGTCGCCTCATCTGCGTACTCAAGCGGCGCCGCCTCACTGCATTCCAGCGTCACTTCCCCCAGCGACCGACCCTGCTCCTCTACAGTCAGCTACAGATCAGACGCTGTCCAGACTTCAAATCTCGGGTACGCTTACCTGGGATAAAGACCAGGAATTGGACATTAGGGCTCTTATTGATTCGGGTGCTGACGATAATTTCATCGATGAGTCCGTAATTAAGCGTTTTTCTATACCCGTTGCTAAGTTACATAAACCAAAAGTGGTCCGATCCCTAGACGGGGGCCACCTGGCGACTGTTATCCATCATACCCTTCCATTATCTCTCCAATTATCTGGTAACCATTTTGAATCAATAATTTTTCTGGTAATTCCCTCTCGTTCTGCTCCGGTTGTGCTTGGGCTTACCTGGTTATCTAAACACAACCCCCATATTAACTGGACTAAAGCTACAATAATTAACTGGGGTATTTTTTGTCATTCTCATTGTCTGCGGTCCGCATGCCCTCGCACAGGGTCATCGCGTGTCGTCACCGAGGAGGTCATTGATTTGTCGGTGGTGCCCACTGCTTATCACGACCTTAAAGACGTTTTTAGCAAAGATCGAGCCTTGTCGTTACCTCCACACCGTCCCTACGATTGCGGTATTGATCTCCTCCCTAGTGCTACACTCCCTTCTTCACGTTTATACAACATTTCACGACACGAAAGACAGTCACTAGAGGACTATATCACCACTTCACTTGCATCTGGTCTTATCCGTCCATCCAACTCTCCACTAGCCGCCGGGTTCTTTTTTGTGGAAAAGAAGGATAAGACACTTCGCCCCTGCATCGATTACCGTGGATAGAGTACGCTCACAATACGCTCATCAGCTCTGCTACAGGCATGTCACCTTTTCACTCTGCCTACGGGTACCAACCTCCCGCTTTTCCTTCTCTGGAATCGGAGGTAGCTGTCCCATCGGTGGCGGCCCACCTGCACCGCGCACATCAAGCCTGGCGCAACACCCGCTCTGCACTGCTACGCACATCAGAGCGCAACCAGCGCATCGCTAACCGCCACCGCAGCACAGCACCAGACTACAGGCCCGGTCAGAAGGTGTGGTTGTCGTCTCGGGATCTTCCTCTCCAAGTGGACTCAAGAAAACTCCAGCCTAGATTTATTGGTCCTTATTCCATTGAGCGTATCATAAATCCCTCTGCCGTTCAATTACGCCTTCCCGACTCCCTAAGGATACATCCCTCATTCCACGTCTCTCTTATCAAGCCCGTTTCCACCAGTCCCCTGAGCCCTCCAGAGGTGCCTCCTCCACCTCCCAGGCTTATTGATGGCCATCCGGCGTTCTCTGTCAAGGCCATTCTCGATGTGAGGAGAAGGGGCAGGGGTTTCCAGTATCTGGTGGACTGGGAGGGTTACGGCCCCGAGGACCGATCCTGGGTCTCGCGTTCCCTTATCTTAGACCCTACACTTTTGAATACATTTTATGATCGTTTTCCAGAGAAGCCAGGTAAGCCGCCAGGTGGCGTCCATTAAGGGGGGGAGTACTGTTGTGTTTTTATTTCCCTGCCTTCTCTTGTGTTGTGATGTGTTTCCGCAGCTCATTAGTCTCCAGCAAGGGGCGGACACTAAGGCACACCTGCAACCTATTTCCACCGAGGACTATTTAAGCTCACCTCCCACAGCTGGCTCTTGTCGGTTAATTTATCCTGCACCTTCCACGTGCACGTGCCTGCTTCGCCTCGTCAGTCCTGGTATGTTGTTTTTTCCTAGTCCTGTAATTCCTAACGTTGTTCTGTTTGTTTTCCTAGCCTCCTTGAGGCAACAAGGACTTTACCCTGTGTTCTAGTGTGCCCTGGCTTCTCCCCCTGCCAACCACTGAGGAACCTGTTTTCATTTGAGTATTTCATGGAGTGCACTTCTGCCTCCATCGCTTTTTGTTACACTTTTTGGACTCATTAAATGTATTCCCTTTTTGTTACTCAAACTTGCCTCTCATCTCTGCATCCCGGGGTCACCCTCTTGACCAGTTCCTAACAGATCTACCTGAAATATCAGTCATCAACTTTTTTCCTTACTTATTATAATCTATATGATTGTGAATTCTCCACTTGACACTCCCATCTCTTCCGTTATTATCATGTTTGAATATTTAAAAAGTAATAGCAGCCTAATTATTTCACTCATTTATATGACCTCACCTCCGCTTCCTCAGTCTCTTCACCTTTCATTACTTTAATTGACCCACTACTCTATGTACTATCATTCTACTGTTAATACACATTACAGTATATCTAGTATAATGTCATATACAGCATGTTGATAAATGATCAAGTATTTTTAGGTGTTGTCTTTGTGTTGTAGTGTAACCGTTAGTCACACTGACGTTACTCTTTTTAAAATAACAGTTAGTCCTGCTGCTGTTTCAAATTTGTTTCAATGGTGGCATTTTGAAGCACATTGGGACAGGGGTTAGTGCATGTGCCTCACAATACGAAGGTCCTGAGTTCAATCCCGGGCTCCGGATCTTTCTGTGTGGAGCTTGCATGTTCTCTCCCTCCGGGTACTCCGGCTTCCTCCCATCTCCAAAGACATGCACCTGGGGATAGGTTGATTGGCAACACTAAATTGCCCCTAGTGTGTGAATGTGAGTGTGAATGTTGTCTGTCTATCTGTGTTGGCCCTGCGATGAGGTGGCGACTTGTCCAGTGTGTACTCTGCCTACCGCCTGAATGCAGCTGAGATAGGCTCCAGCACCCCCCGGCATACTTGCCAACCTTGAGACCTCCGATTTCGGGAGGTGGGGGGCGTGGTCGGAGTGGGGCGGGGGCGTGGTTGGGGGCGTGGCTAAGAGGGGAGGAGTATATTTACAGCTAGAATTCACCAAGTCAAGTATTTCATATATATATATATATATATATATATATATAGCTAGAATTTACTGAAAGTGAAGTATTTTCTTATATATATATATATATATATATATATATATATATATATATCAATCTATCTATCAAGACGGACAGAGACAATGCACAGTGCATGTGGATCACATGTTACCATGGTGAGAAAACATGGAGAGACTGCCAGTTATCTAGTCTCCACCAGTTGCAGAAAATGTGCCATCAGTACAACTGGACAGTGCTGTTTCAATTCCATCACCAGGACCATCAGTGAGTCAGACACAAACTAGTCTCATCATTGAACCAGATTCAAGGGCTGCTGAGTTGCCATCATCAGAACCCAGATCACCCACAACAAAAACCCCACCAGTGATCCGCAGGTACCCAGAAAGGTTTCGAGTACCACCAAAAAAACTGAATCTCTGAAGACAGTATAAAAATCTGTGTTAAAGGTGTACAAATACCGTTTGTATAATAAGCATGTTATTGTTTACAAATGAGGGTTAAGAGTTCAGTACTAAAAAAAAAAAAGAATGTGGCTTAAGTACAGTTTTTTAATTGAGCTGCTGCATTTTTTGGTTGGGTTGTTTATTTCTTTTAAGTAACTTCTACATTTCTAAAAGGGGAGGAATGTAATAGAGTGATCTATGTTTGTCTGTTGCCATCTCCTGGTGAATGTTGGCTATAGCGTACTGAGGTTACTTTTTGGTTGACCAACGATTTACGTGGTGTTGCGCACCTGACGTCAAGTGTGTGAGTATGTTCTGAAGTCTACAGTAAAGAGACGTACTTCATCACCTCACCTGTTTATTGCCTCCAACTCAATATATTACAACAACATTGCTCCATGCAGACCCTCCAAGTCCGCATGGAGCTGGAGGGGGCGTGGCCTCCAGGTCCGCCTGAATTTCGGGAGATTTTCGGGAGAAAATTTGTCCCGGGAGGTTTTCGGGAGAGGCGCTGAATTTCGGGAGTCTCCCAGAAAATCCAGGAGGGTTGGCAAGTATGACAAGCGGTAGAACATGGATGGATGGATGGATGGATGGCATTTTGCTTTTTTTTAAGATTAGGATGACTTAACACAAAATACACAATTTTTAAATGTAAATACAAACAAACGGCAAGACATTATAAACAAGCAATATTCATGGCAACATTCCCAACGAGTGTCGCTGCAGCCTGTTCTCTTCCCTCTCCCCGGCTCTCTCTCACTGCCATACTAACTCCAGATTTCCACTAGATGTGTAACGGAGGCTAAACAGTGCAACCGCGGTACGGGGTTGCCATCCGGAGTCCGGTAATCACCACCCCTGTTCGGTTGCGGCTCCGCCGTGCAACGAAATAGCTCGGACTTTTATGAGATCTCGCGAATCACATGACAAGGGTGCACACACAAAGTGCATACAATAACATATTGAAGAGGAAGAATGGCAAAAAACAACAATTCTACTGGTTAATAAAGAGTGTGCGTGAAACGAAATATAGAGGTATTTGGACTTCAAAACTAACAGTATAGGTGGCGCTTTAAACATGGAAGCGCCGCGCTTCACGTGTTGCTTTAAAACACACCTCGCCAAATGTGGCATTTAGTATTACCACCTTTGCTTCAAACTTAGGTAAACATTGAAATAATAAGCATTCAGATCTGCACAGGGAGCTTAAACAGTGACAGGTAATGATGTTGTTGTTACACCTGTACTGCTGTTCGGCTCCGGTGCAGACCGAAATAGAGGAGCACAGGGCAGACGTGTCCTTCAGGTCCATGTTTTCGTCGGGACCCATTCATAACTTTACTGCGCAGTGCGCGCGCTCCTCTCTCTCTTTGCTCGCCCACTCACTACCCATGATGTCACTTAGCCAACACGTTGACATTCTCACAAACACACATACTGTACGCTACTCTCATAATTTAACAGCTCCTCTGCTTTGCACACATAGGTACTTAACATTAGGTACATAAAATGTAGATATATAATATGTAGATATGTAGACGCGCACACAGCTGCTTAGATTGATGCCAAATATTAGCAGAGTTAAAACTGCCCAATTAGCAGTCAACTAATGCAAGTGAAATGACTATATTTTTTAACAAATTGCTACAATTTGAGTTTTATCTTTAACAAAAGTGTGTTTTACCTGCTACATGGCTTATCTGGGTACATTTATCCATAGTTTTGTTTTTAGTACTTACTAATTTTTTTTTTTTTAAAGCACAACCAGGAGTGGCAATCATAAATCATGAAAAATTGTATATAATGTAAATAAAGCTTTTTATCATATTCTAACCTAATCCTTTAATTATGGCAAACTATATGTAAAAAGGAAAATTGTAAATTGTTCTTTGAGAGCAACAAGAAAAACCCAATGTGTTTAATGCCATTTAATTTATATTTTAATCCTCTAAAATTGTTCTTCGAGTACAATTGAAAACATATGTTTATTGTATTGTAAGATTTTCTTTGAAAATAAAGCCAATATTGACATTTTTTGTAGTTCCCTTTATTTTGAAAAGTATCGAAAAGTATCGATTTACATTTTGGTACCGGTACCAAATTATGGTATCGGGACAACCCTACTCTGCGGTATATTTTTGGGGGTGGGACAAATGCTCCCGCAGTTACTATGCCTACAGTTAAGGCTGACTGTTGTGGCTTAATGCATCAATTAATTTGACAAACTCTAACTTTACTTCTCTCTTGAAAAACAATCATTCATTTGTGGTGGAAAGCTAGCAAGCTAAATTAAGTTGTGATTGCTCACAGTGAGTCACACACTCACACCTGAGGAACACAATCTGTAAAAGCAGAAATATTCAAAGTGTGGTGTGAGGCCATTTGGTGCCGTGCCTAGTTGTTTTTTTAGCCCCTCAGCACATTGTAGAAATTAAATTAAACAAAAAATGGAAAAATAGGGCAAAAGGCGTAAAGAGAAAAACATGAACTCTTATAGATACTCAATAACTAACAATAAAAGTGTTTTGATATTTTTGTTGAAGTATAACCTTTACACATAATTATGTTTCTGTTTTGATTCTAAAAATACACATACACATTTTGTATGCAAACAATCACATATCAAAATATTTTTTTGGGTGGTGCCAAAGGGGTTTGCGGAAATAAATTTGGGAACCACTGGATTAACTGATTATTGGCATTCAAGATTGAGGACTGTGGATTCTCTACCCATTATAAATCAAGTAAACAGAGGAAGTCAACCTTTAAAGCCCAATTACCAAGTATTTATGCACTGTCTATGTTTATATGCATATCATTAAACTCAAGCGAGATTTTTGAATGTAATCCCCGCCCCTTGAATGATTATGTCACTGCAAACACATGACACTCACATGAGGAGCATATAGCAGGGAGTTACACTATGTGCACAAGCTTCGATTCTTCTATCAATTCACCTACTCTGGCTGATGACTGAATTTAATTGGCACTTTTATTTCCTCATTTGAGCACACAGCGTGAAAACAATGAACATTATGGGATGGTGCACCGGTGCCTATCTTCTTTTTGTCATTAAACTGTTTTATCTGTCGATTTGTTGGTTGGATTAGTAGCATTGTAGTTCCATATACATTTAGTTTGTACAGCATGTCAGTCCGCTAAGTGTTGTGCTGTAATTTGGTTGTTGTGATCTCGAGCCACAAACCACAGCTTTGTGTGCCGTGTCTTCTTTTTTTCAAGATACCGTACTGATCACATGAGATTGGAAAATTGTCTTCAATTTAGGAGAGTGTGGCCTTTTGAGGATGTCAACAGCAAATATAAAGGTGACTGGAGACGAATAGAAAAGCAGAGGCCTCACAAACCCAAATATAACTAATCTGTGTAACAGTGATGACTAATATACAGCATTTACTTTACATTCCTGTCTATTATCAACACAGAAGGACTCATACATGCCTACACACCCTATAAAAGCAGCACAAACACTGGTGCAATATTGGCTAATAACATGCGGATGACTGCTGTGCTCACCATATGACCAGCAACGGGTTGGGTTGGCTGAATTAAAAGGAGGAAAAACAACAGAATACAAGAAAGCTCTTTTCTACATTGACATGGCATGACAATGCCCTCATCCATAGAGAACGGAGATTTCCTTAATGGTTTAATAAGCGGGATAATTATAGGAGTCATGTGCAATACATTTTAGACCATGTTGTACAATGGTTGTCGACAAAAGCTAGAAGAATTAGAAAGCTGCAGATTTACATTAATTTTTTTCTGCTGTTACAAGAATATGTTGTAATATTACATAACTGTTTTTGTTCTAGAAAAGCATTCGTTAAGCCAATGGTATGAGAACTACTGTAAGTCCTAATTAAAATGAACAAATATCAAAACACCCACACAAACTTGAAGGCAACAGTCTAACTTGGTTTTTGAGTTTGTGACTTTATTAACCATCCATCCATCCATTTTCGACCGCTTGTCCCTTTCGGTGTGGCGGGGCGTGACTCTATTATCATAAAGATCATTTTTGTACTATTCTAAAGAAACTACGGTAATTCTGAAGTTTCAAATTCATATTTTAAAAATCCATCCATCCATTTTCTACAGCTTGAATGATATGACTTATTGTTATAGAATTTTTATTTTCATTTTCAATGTAGCCCTAATATTCCTGCATACTTGTCAGGAAATACACTTTTACCTCGTCTTTGTTGCTAAAAACATACAAAAACCGGCAACAACGCTCCATTTACATGGCATGACCTGCATATTAATAACCAAGCATTTGTTATTGTTAGAGCTAAAAGCGAGGAACTACTCTTCTGGTGTTGTGACAGATCGCCTTCTAGCTACTAGCCAGCTTGAGCTGCTAATAATGTCAGTTGCGGCCCGCCATAAAATCAAGAGGAAGCTTGAGCTGCTTCTGCTGCTGTATTGCCTTTAAATTTGGATACATTAATTCTAGGTTACACAATCATGTATCCCACCTGTATATAGTTGAAGGTTGTGGCACCAAGCCAGGAAGCTTGTCAACTTTGAAATCCACACGCTACCAACTTGACAGTTGATACTGACGCTCTTCAAATGCAACACAATATCGCTAGGAAGCCCTTTTTTATCTGATGAGTGAGGATTATTTAGAATTTAGCAGCTCAAGAAATAAACAACATCCCATCAGCCGGCATCCCAGTGAGCGCAGACATTGTAAGTACCGTATTTTTCGGAGTATAAGTCGCTCCGGAGTATAAGTCGCACCGGCCGAAAATGCATAATAAAGAAGGAAAAAAAACATATATAAGTCGCACTGGAGCATAAGTCGCATTTTTTGGGGAAATTTATTTGATAAAACCCAACACTAAGAATAGACATTTGAAAGGCAATTTAAAATAAATAAAGAATAGTGAACAACAGGCTGAATAAGTGTACGTTATTTGACGCATAAATAACCAACTGAGAACGTGCCTGGTATGTAAATGTAACATATTATGGTAAGAGTCATTCAAATAACTATAACATATAGAACATGCTATACGTTTACCAAACAATCGGTCACTCCTAATCGCTAAATCCCATGAAATCTTATACGTCTAGTCTCTTACGTGAATGAGCTAAATAATATTATTTGATATTTTACGGTAATGTGTTAATAATTTCACACATAAGTCGCTCCTGAGTATAAGTCGCACCCCCGGCCAAACTATGAAAAAAACTGCGACTTATAGTCCGAAAAATACGGTAATTGTTTTATCTTCTTCTCAAACAACGGTTTACAATTATTTTACATATTAGATAAAGCACGCCATAATCTCGAATTAGGTTAGAATAGAATAGAAAGCTTTATTGACATTGTATTAAATGCTTCATGATTTATGGTTGCAAATATTGAGCTGTGCTTTAAAACAAATACAATAATTAGTAAACACTGAAAACAAGGTTAAAAATACACAGATAAGACAAGTATAATATAAAACACACATTCTTTTGGACTGCGCTAATAATTTTCAACAAGCCAACTAGCTGTTTGCGTGTCTTGTATCTACTGTATACGTGCACGGGGGAAGCTGTTAACTATATTACTTGCCACGCTTTAAACTCCTTGTGCAGGTCTGATTGTTATTTAAATGTTTACCTCAATTTGAAGCAACGGTGGTAATGCTGTATTGACACATTTGGTGAGGCATGTTTTAAAGCAGAGCTTGCAGCTTTACTGATAGTTCTGAAGCCCAAATACCTCCATATTGCCTTTCATGCTCAGCAACGTCACCGCCGCACGGCAGCACATGTGGATGAAAAATAACTATGGGTGTTTTCCAAAGGCAGCAGTATCTCTCTTAATTCCTGTGGTACTTTATTAGTAGCCGTGTACTGTACAACCCTCTAGTCCCACCATTACACAACAAACCCAACAGCAATGGAGTTAACGTCAGAGATCCTTTCGGTTGATGAATAAACGAAGAACTACACGGAGAAGAAACCGCCATCTACGACTGTTGTCTCTTGTGAATGTTTTGAAGGTATGTAACCTTAATGTTTTCACATTTGCAAGCTTTAAAGTTTTAGTATTTTAGTATTATTATTTAGTATTTTAGCCTAACGATAGCTAGCGTGGGTAGTTGGCGAACATTACAAACTAACTTTTCAAACTGACATGTAATATATTATTTAACTTGTGCAGAAATACTGCATTTTTCTCCGGCCCTACATGAGCGAGTCAGCATCTGAAATGCCTCACTCTGAAGGGCTAGATTCATACTCCCTACTCCTACATGCAAAGAATCATTGGGACACCACTACCTTCAAGGGAACGCGGAAAATGTAAGGATAGGGCTTAAAAGTAGGTTGAGGGGGTGTATTGGGATTGGGCCTTAATGTATAAGCACTAAAAAAAATACAACATAGCGGGGAGAAGACACATTCGAGGTGGAGGCATTTAAATTAGAAATGTGATGACACAAAGCGGCGGATCCTGAAAAGACGATCAGAAAACGGCTTGAAGATGGTCTGTAAAACATAATCCATGCAAAATTTTGACCGAAGAACACTAAGTGTTTTAAATGTAGAAAAAAAATCATAATATGACCCCTTAAAGTATAAAAGCAGTAAGACACCAAATGCTAATTCACTTTCACACATCTAACATTTTCCTTGCGGCTTGTGCAGCCCTTTGAGACAGTCGTGATTTAGGGCTATATAAGTCAACTTTCATTGATTGATCGATTGAATAAAGCAGATTGTTATCGCAGACCATAATCTTGAGACCTTGGCAGTGGTCTATGCCATCCTGCCGTGAGTGTGTTCAAGCAGAGATATCAATAAACGTTATCCTTCATGAGCCAAAACCTAACCTTAATGCTGAATTGAGGCCACAATTAACTGCCCAGACAGCATAGTGGACTTTGTGTTTAATAACTTGGCATAAAGACTACAATGAAGGTAAAAGGTGTGTGCAGAGGTGGCTTAAAGATGAATTGGTTCTTTATAACTGGAAACCAACTCAACTGGTTTCCACAGGCCAACAACTGACTTAATAAAGATATGGATGTGGAACAAGACACAATCCTTTAGCTACAATTGTGGAGTACATGTGCGGTACAGTGCATGCGTTTTATTTCATTTTTTTCATTTTATCATTTATATTATTCATTGAAAAACAAATGCAACAACAGCATTTAGCATGAATTAAAAGGAGCAGAAAGAAGTAAAACTTATAATATCTGCCCTTTATCAACACAAAGTTGTATACAGTTCCAGATCATTTGAGCTGTCGGATGCAGCCATCTTATCAATTTAAGGACATCAAAACAAAGAAATACATAAATAAAGTCGATCTACGACTCCCCAGTGTCATTTTTTGTAACATTGATTATTTAACATTGTTCTTAAACGAAAAAATTGACTCATAAGTTTTAAATTTACGATCAAGTCTGTTTCACAGTCTGACTCCTTTGATTACTTTTTATCTTGATAAATCTGTTTGGCTAATTTCCATACAACCTTTATACATGGTTTATAAAAGGTTATACTCTACCATCCATCCATCCATTCTCTACTGCTTGTCCCTTACAGGGTTGCGGAGAGGAGAGGGGGTGCTAGAGCCTATCTCAGCTGCATTCGGGCGGAAGGCGGCGTACACCCTGGACAAGTCGCCACCTTATTGCAGGGCCAACACAGATAGACGGACAACATTCACACTCACATTCACACACTAGGGCCAATTTAGTATTGCCAATCAACCTAACCCCAGGTGCATGTCTTTGGAGGTAGGAGGAGGACGGAGTACCAGGAGGGAACCCACGCAGTCACGAGGGAACATACAAACTGTGTTTTTAGTTGTATATATAAAGGATTGGTCGGGTCTCTGTAACTGTATTCAGTGTCATTTCAAGTCATTACATCTGATCCTCTGCACAAAGACAATCATTATCACTCAAGCAAGTGCGTACATGAAAACACTTAGTAAGCACAACAATGATTCACATGAACACCTCTGCGCAAAGTCCCCACACTCAGGGCGTTAACAGCATCGATTTTAAAACCCTGCCTGTAAGCTGCCACTGCCACGGTCGCTCCTATTAGGGATTCAAAGGCCTCTAAAGCACAAGATGTGACACAAGACAGCGCCAAAAAAACTATTCCAGCAAGTTTGTCCACATGCCTGCGCTCCAATATGTGGAATGTTTCCATGATAGCACTTGAAATGAGAGAAAACTAACTGACATGCCATCATGCAGTAGTGTTGATGTCTCTTACCCGTTCGACAGAGGCTCTCCTGACATTGTCATGTGGCAAACACTGTGTGTGTGGCACGGAGCAGCAAACGAATGCAGACGAGCAGCAGTGAGTAAATGGACTGTGTGTTTTTCTCCAGCAATGGGAGAAGAAGCAGCAGCAGCAGGGCAGGCCGTGATAGAGGGAGGGCATGGGAGGAGGAAAAAGAGAAGGAACCACTCACAGTAGCTACAGCACCAGTACACTATAATAAGATTGGGATTACTATCTTACATCAAAGGAGAATACAAACATGCTTAGTTGGCTGTGCTGAGTACAACACTCAGTTCCTCTTATACCCACCAAAACCGTAACCTTTAAAATATTATTTAAAGATATCTCAGAGAGAGAGACACAACATTCAAGCACTGTAGTTTTTTACACTAAATAGGCTGTGCCAAATTGGGGTTCGAGTCTTGTCACATCAAAATTTAGAGTGTGTATTGTATTTGGATTCCATCCATCCATCCATCCATCTTCTTCCGCTTATCCGAGGTCGGGTCGCGGGGGCAGCAACCTAAGCAGGGAAGCCCAGACTTTCCTCTCCCCAGCCACTTCGTCCAGTCTCTTCCCGGGGGATCCCGAGGCGTTCCCAGGCCAGCCGGGAGACATAGTCTTCCCAACGTGTCCTGGGTCTTCCCCGTGGCCTCCTACCGGTTGGACGTGCCCTAAACACCTCCCTAGGGAGGCGTTCGGGTGGCATCCTGACCAGATGCCCGAACCACCTCATCTGGCTCCTCTCGATGTGGAGGAGCAGCGGCTTTACTTTGAGCTCCCCCCGGATGGCAGAGCTTCTCACCCTATCTCTAAGGAAACTCATTTCGGCCGCTTGTACCCGTGATCTTGTCCTTTCGGTCATAACCCAAAGCTCATGACCATAGGTGAGGATGGGAACGTAGATCGACCGGTAAATTGAGAGCTTTGCCTTCCGGCTCAGCTCCTTCTTCACCACAACGGATCGATACAGCGTCCGCAGTATATATATATATATATATATATATATATATATATATATATATATATATATATATATATATATATATATATATATATATATATATATATACACAACACTAAATTGGCCCTAGTGTGTGAATGTGAGAGTGAATGTTGTCTGTTTATCTGTGTTGGCCATGTGATGAGGTGGCGACTTGTCCAGGGTGTACCCCGCCTACCGCCCAAATGCAGCACCCCGAACGGGACAAACGGTAGAAAATGAATGGATATAACAGGAACTTAACATCACAAAGAGGAAAGCCCATAAAAATAGGTTACAAAAGTTATTTAATAAGAAGCCAAAAAGTGCAAAAACAATAATGTTCGTGTTGGAGGAGTTGTGAATTAGATACACCTGCAGTCTGCAGGTGTACCTAATGTTGTGGCCCTGCAGTCATTCACAACTCCTCCAACACGAACATTATTGTTTTTGCACTTTTTGGCTTCTTATGAAATAACTTTTTTAAATAGATTCAATCTTGCACGTGGAAAGTTTAAGTCTGGGCTTTAGTTGATATAACACTCCCGTCAGGGGGTGCATTCTACGGCGGGGGTGCAGGAGGCGGGATTACTGCGAGCCTCAGCCAGTGCGTCTTTTGCAGCCGTTTTATGATCGCTCAGCACAATAAATACGTTACACACATACAGTTGTTGACAAAATACACTGTACATTATATACCTCAGCTAACTAAACTATGGAAATGTATAATATAGTTCATATAGCAATACAGTCTCCCTGCACAGCAGGCCAGCAGTTAGCCGAGTCCGCAATCCATGTTGAGGCACAACTGAGTGACATGCCTCAACTGGCTGCTGATCACCGCACCGTCTCTTCTCAGTATTTGAACGGCAAATGTGAAAATTCAGCGATTTTTAATAAAAATAATCTAAAACTGGTGAAGTTAAATGGAAAATAACTTTATAGTATAATCACTGGATACATATAACAATTTAACAAATTTTTTTTCTTTCCTAGTGACTGCACGTCAATGATATATATATATATATATATATATATATATATATATATATATATATATATATATATATATATATATATATATATATATATACATATACATATATATATATATATATATATATATATATATATATATATATATATATATATATATATATCGGTGACAAAGGGCAGTCTTGGCGGAGTCCAACCCTCACTGGAAACGTGTCCGACTTACTGCCGGCAATGCGGACCAAGCTGTGACACTGATCGTACAGGGAGCGGACCGCCACAATCAGACAGTACGATACCCCATACTCTCTGAGCACTCTCCACAGGACTTCCCGAGGGACACGATCGAATGTCTTCTCAAAGTCCACAAAGCACATGTAGACTGGTTGGGCAAACTCCCATGCACCCTCAAGGACCCTGCCGAGAGTATAGAGCTGGTCCACAGTTCCACGACCAGGACGAAAACCACACTGTTCCTCCTGAATCCGAGGTTCGGCTATCCGGCGTAGCCTCCTCTCCAGTACACCTGAATAAACCTTACCGGGATCCCATGATAGTTGGAACACACCCTCTGGTTCCCCTTCTTAAAGTGAGGAACCACCACCCCGGTCTGCCAATCCAGAGGTACCGCCCCCGATGTCCACGCGATGCTGCAGAGTCTTGTCAACCAACACAGCCCCAGCATCCAGAGCCTTAAGGAACTCCGGGCGGATCTCATCCACCCCCGGGGCCTTGCCCCCGAGGAGCTTTTTAACTACCTCAGCAACCTCAGCCCCAGAAATAGGAAAGCCCACCACAGATTCCCCAGGCACTGCTTCCTCATAGGAAGACGTGTTGGTGGGATTTAGGAGGTCTTTGAAGTATTCCCTCCACCGATCCACAACATCCGCAGTCAAGGTCAGCAGAACACCATCCGCACCATACACAGTGTTGACAGTGCACTGCTTCCCCTTCTTGAGGCGGCGGATGGTGGTCCAGAATCGCCTCGAAGCCGTCCGGAAGTTGTTTTCCATGGCTTCCCCCGAACTCCTCCCATGTCCGAGTTTTTGCCTTTGCAACCGCTGAAGCTGCACACCGCTTGGCCTGTCGGTACCTGTCCGCTGCCTCCAGAGTCCCATGAGCCAAAAGAACCCGATAGGACTCCTTCTTCAGCTTGACGGTATCCCTCACCGCCGGTGTCCACCAACGGGTTCAAGAATTACCGCCACGACAGGCACCAACTACCTTGCGGCCACAGCTCCAATCTGCCGCCTCGACAATAGAGGTGCGGAACATGGTCCACTCGGACTCAATGTCCAGCACCTCCCTCGTGACATATATATATATATATATATATATATATATATATATATATACATATACAAATATACACATATATATATATATATATATATATATATATATATATATATATATGTCTTAATAAGGTTATCCAAAAAATAGTGCTCGATACCGTAGTAGAGCGCAATATATGTATGTGTGGGAAAAAATCACAAGACTATTTCATCTCTACAGGCCTGTTTCATGAGGGGGGGTACCCTCAATCGTCAGGAGATTTTAATGGGAGCATTCGCATACCATGGTTTATATAGGGCACAGAGTGGGTGGGTACAGGCTGGCCTAGGGGCGTGGTGATTGGCTCATGTGTTACCTAGGAGGTGTTTCCGTCTATGGCGGCATGCTGTTACAATTTCGCTGCGCTTGTTGAGGGATGACAGGTCTGGACGGTAAATAATAAACAGTTTCTCTTTCAAGCATAGGTTGCATCTTTTATTACCACTATTGTAAGGTGTGCTGGATGCAAGAATTTGCCATGTTATTGAATATTCAACATTATTGTCTTTGAGGTCCCAAATGTGTTTGCTGAGTTCTGTGGTATTTCGCAGGTTTTTGTTCCTGAAAGAAGCCTTGTGATTGTTCCATCTGGTTTTGAATTCTCCCTCGGTTAATCCTACATATGTGTCGGATGTGTTAATGTCCTTGCGTATTACCTTAGATTGGTAGACAACTGATGTTTGTAAGCACCCCCCGTTGAGAGGGCAATCAGGTTTCTTTCGACAATTACATCCTTTGTTGGTTTTGGAGTCGTTCTGTCTGAGGGCCGACGGCTCATTTGCAATTGTTTTGTTGTGGTTTGAGATGATTTGTCGTATATTGTTCATGCAGCTGTAGCTCAATTTAATGTTGTTCTTGTTGAATACTTTTCTTAGGATGTTGTCTTTGGGAAAGTGTTTGTCAATCAGATTGAGGAATTTGTGTCCAATGTTCGTTGAGACATTTTTGCTGTATGGGGGGTTGTACCAGATGATGTCGTTCCGTTTTCCGTTCTTTTTTGGCTGGTTTCCTGGCGTGGGTTCATAGGTGAGGGTGAAATTGTATCCGCTTTCATCAAGGGCTTTTTGGTACGGGGGGGTTGCTTGGTCAAATTCAGCTTTGCTAGATGACAGCATCGATAGCCTTTTATTGATTCCGGTAGGTATTCTTTTCGTGGTGGTGGGTGGATGGTTGCTGTCATGGTGCACGTATTGGAGTGTTGTGTTGGGTTTCGTGAATGGTTGGTAGCTGTTATTTCTCAGGTTGAAAGTGACGTCAAGGAAGTTGACGGTTTGCTTGTTGGCTTCAATCGTGATCCGTAGGCCGTTCTCTTTGAAAATTTGGCATATGCGCTTCTTGGTATTCTCGCTGCTCCTTGGCGAGGCGCGGCACACTGCCAGTCCGTCATCACGGTAAATACCAAGGTTCAGATTGAGGCTAGCGAGCTGGGAGAGGAGGAAACTCCCAACGAGTTCACACGTTTCTGCTCCGTCAAAACTTCCCATAGTGACGTCAAATGTTGCATTGTTCTTTTTTTGCCATGGTGTACTGTTGTGGATGAGAATGGAGTTTTTTGTGTGGATGATGATGTTTCTTTCATTGCCTGTGATTGAGTCGTAGTCTGAGGCGAAGTCTAGTGCTTGAGTCAGTAGGTCTTGCGTGATGGAAGGGTAAAATTCCTCGATATCAAAGGAGATAAAGTTGTGCTGTTGTTTGTCTTGGATGTTGTTGAACCATTTGATTACTGCTGCTGTATTTCTCCATTGGTTGAGTGGTGTTTTGTCCTTGATTTTTGTGTTGACTCTGTCCAGGATTATTTTGCTGATTTTTCCTATTTCAGATTTAGTTGGGTTTATTAGTCGGCATGTTGGGTTATTTGCGAAGTTGGGTTTGTGGTCCTTCAATGTGATGAAGGCTTCCTTGTTGGCTGTGGCGTCCACCCTGTCCTCAATGTCCAGTTCAGCCGCGATCCTTTTATTTTCCAGGTGGATGTTCTGTAAGGTGTTGGGTTGCGCTTTTTTGTATGATTTGGTGATGCTTCTGTCCAGTAAGGTGTGGTGTTCTGGTATGTCCATTCTGTAGAAGTTTGTGGTTTTATCGGCAGCTATGATGAGGTTGTTTACTTTCTTGATGCGCTCCTCGTCATTTTTCAGCTTGGTGAGGAGTGGGTTGCGGATTGGCTTGAATTTGACTGATTGTATCATTTTGAGCATGTCGTTCTCAAAATCCTTTAGTTCCTCAACTGTGGGTGGGTTCTTGGTAGATTTGAATCCGTAAGTTTCCTTTTGCATTCCTTTTGTTTCAGGGTGGAGGAAAAAATGTGCTTTCCACCGCATCCTTCTTAGGAAGTGTTCCGTCTTTTCTATGAGCCTTAGCTTGTAGTCATTCTGCGCGGGTATGGGAATGTTCTTCGTGGAGTAGTCGATGTTGAATTTTTCCATTTCTGATCGTCGTACAGTGCTCAACAAATGTCAATTTGGAGCGGAGTGTATGTCTTAATAAGGTTATCCAAAAAATAGTGCTCGATACTGTAGTAGAGCGCAATATATGTATGTGTGGGAAAAAATCACA